>NC_052513.1:44909506-44937900 GCF_014356525.2 Nilaparvata lugens | reverse complement strand
TATACAGAGAGAATCTATAGTGAGGTCCACGTTACAATGGCAGTAGAGAAAGATGGAAGAAAAACGTTGCCGATCCTCTGTCTTCTATAGTCAATGCCTTCTATAGACGGTAGCTGATACAGATCTATTGATGTAATATTAACTGTTCATTCTCGTTCAAAATGATCAATTATCCTATTATATTAACCGACCAGTTTCTGTATTTATATATCTGGTTATTTTCATCTCTGGCTATTTTTAAATCTGGTATAATAATAATAATATCGAGTGACCTGGTTGACTCAGGTCTGGTGTCAGAGTTTTCAGGTCGCAACTGATCAATTTCAGGGCTCTGACATGACCTAACGACTGCTTTTCAGGAAGCCGGGACCGACAGCTTAACGTGTCCATCCGAAACACGGGAGTGGCCCGAGAAAATATCTTGTCCGGGCCGGGATTTGAACCCGGGCCTCTGAATCATGAAGCCAGCATCTGATCCACTCGACTACGGCCACTCCCAAATCTGGTTACTTATGTTTAACGGATCTTGAAAACGGCTCTAACGAGATACACGGAATTTGGAACATAGTAGGTTTATAATATAAAGATTCGATTGCATCCTTGCGGAAACTCGCTGAACGACATTAAAAGGATAATTCATCCTTGGCTGAAACAGCTAGGGATAGTAAAAAAGTGAGTATGTGAAAAATCAAAATATCGCATCCCCGAAATCCATGAGATGACGTAGAGCCAGCTGTGAAATATAAACACGATCATTTTAGAGAATTGTGTTCTGTTTATCAATAAATAAAAATAACGAGCGAAGCTCGGTGCCCCAAAATTTAATTATTAAGCAAGGAATTATATTTTTAAATAATTTCAAAATGAATTTCCATAATTCAGATGGAATATTTTGTTAATCATTCTACATTATCAAAAGACAATCTGACAACAGAGCAAAGCGAGAAAGGAACAGCGCTATCCGCTTTGTTGAGTGATAGACAAGGATAGCAATACCATTCCTAATCAAACACTGCCATTATAACGTGGACTGCACTATGGTCGGCCGTGATCTATTCATTCGGCTTGAGTGATTTGTCCGATTCTTCAAGGCCCGGTTGCGCAAAAGCCGGATTTATTTTAACCTTGATTAGTTCCACGATAACCAATCAGAGAAGACGTTTCTGGAAAGACGGTTCTCTGATTGGTTCTCGTGGAATTAATCACGGTCAAAACTTGACCGGCTTTCGTACAACCGACATATAGTGTAATAGATATAGTTAAAACATTCATATAAAAGTTACATAGACAAATACAAGGCGCACTCAATATTTGAAGATGAGAGAATATTATCCTTGTTCTCGTTGTTTGTTCATATTCGCAATTTTCGTGCTCGGGCAATTAAAAAGTTGCCTGATGTCGTTTGAAGACAGTACAACTAATCGATAGCATCCATGCACATTCTCAACTTTTATGATCGGGCAATTGAAAAGTTGCTGTTGTCGTTTGAAGACAGTACAACTAGTCGATACAATCATAGAGAAAAAATAGCGTAAGTAGATATCCCGTGGTATAGGGAATCTGTCACAACTTTTACTGTTATATCAAGCCGATTACTGTCGATTATTGTCAATTTCTACTGTTTTGTTGGGGTGATAGTGTATGAACGGCACAATTTGAGAGACTACCAGCGTCACACAGCTGCATGGGAAAGAACTACGTGAACTATCGGCTTGAAATAACAGTAAAAGTTGCGACATAAACGCCCCATACCATGGGATATCTACTTATGCTATCGGTTCTCTATGATACAATCCATGCACATTTGCAAATTTATGATCGGGCAATTAAAAAGTTGCCTATTGTCGTTTGAAGACAGTGCAACTAATCAATACCAGCCATACGAAGTGTATCTGATATTAGTTGCTCCGCGAAGCAATTTGTCTCGACCGCTAAGCTCCACCTTGGTCGAAGAGTGTTTCAAGTTTCTTCCCCCCTCCCTAAACTTCAAGCCTCCTTCAAACTTGAAACCCCTTTCCACCCCTAGACTTAAGGGGTTTGTTCCCCCCTGAAGGGGATAACCCCCAAACCAAAAACTTGCCAGCTGATAAATTTGCTGCCGCCAAAGTCTGAGACGCTCACTTATCAAACCACACTGGGCCGATAAATCTCAGTGTGAACGCTCACATGCTAACCTGTACATTTCCAAAGCTGGCTCTGTGTGGTGCGTCTCATTTGCACCTACGTTGATTAATTTGCTGCCGGAATTGGACAAATGACGAGCAGCTTGCTAGTTGATGATGGGGATGATTGTGGTGATTATAAAATACGGTGATCCTTCAAAATTATATTCTTAATATGTGAATATTTCCTATTTAGTAGAGTGAAATTTTTTTTTCCTACAGTTACGTTGAAAAGTGGCCATTGCTGCACTGATTACAGAACGCAAAGAATCACTTTTCCGCTCTAGTGCGGGAAAAATTTTTCTGCACTCCAGATTTGCAACATGGCAACGCAAAATACTTAGTAGGTTATATGGAGCAGCAGTGCAGCAAAATCAAAATTAAGTTGGTAACAGTGACTGGGCTGCTATAGTGAGCAGAGGTGCAACCAAGCACAACGCGCAAATTATTAGTATTAGATATTATAACCAAGGACAACATTTTTATTCAATTTGACAATAAATTAAGGTTTTATCAATAATAAAATACACAGAAAAACATTTGATGCATTTCAGGCAATTTTACCCATAATTACCCACTTTTCATATTCAATGGTAACTGTAGGAAAAACTTAATGTGAAATACGTGCGCAAAGTTCCTCTGCTGCACTCAAGAAACCATTCCGCCCTCGCCTACGGCTCGGGCGTAAACGTTTCTTTCGGTGCAGCAAACTGTCACTTTGCGCACTAGTTGCACAAATAACTATTTCCTACAGTTACGTTGAAAAGTGGCCATTGCTGCACTGATTACAGAACGCAAAGAATCACTTTTCCGCTCTAGTGCGGGAAAAAATTTTCTGCACTCCAGATTTGCAACATGGCAACGCAAAATACTTAGTAGGTTATATGGAGCAGCAGTGCAGCAAAATCAAAATTAAGTTGGTAACAGTGACTGGGCTGCTATAGTGAGCAGAGGTGCAACCAAGCACAACGCGCAAATTATTAGTATTAGATATTATAACCAAGGACAACATTTTTATTCAATTTGACAATAAATTAAGGTTTTATCAATAATAAAATACACAGAAAAACATTTGATGCATTTCAGGCAATTTTACCCATAATTACCCACTTTTCATATTCAATGGTAACTGTAGGAAAACTTAATGTGAAATACGTGCGCAAAGTTCCTCTGCTGCACTCAAGAAACCATTCCGCCCTCGCCTACGGCTCGGGCGTAAACGTTTCTTTCGGTGCAGCAAACTGTCACTTTGCGCACTAGTTGCACAAATAACTATTTCCTACAGTTACGTTGAAAAGTGGCCATTGCTGCACTGATTACAGAACGCAAAAAATCACTTTTCCGCTCTAGTGCGGGAAAAATTTTTCTGCACTCCAGATTTGCAACATGGCAACGCAAAATACTTAGTAGGTTATATGGAGCAACAGTGCAGCAAAATCAAAATGAAGTTGGTAACAGTGACTGCTGTGGCTGCTATAGTGAGCAGAGGTGCAACCAAGCACAACGCGCTAATTATTATTCATCATATATTATAACCAAGGACAGCGAGGACTTTAGGATTTTAGGATTAAGGTTTTTATCAATAATAAAATTACACAGAAAAACATTTGATGCATTTCAGGCAATTTTACCAATAATTACCCACTTTTCATATTCAATGGTAACTGTAGGAAAAACTTAATGTGAAATACGTGCGCAAAGTTCCTCTGTTGCACTCAACGAACCATTCCGCCCTCGCCTACGGCTCGGGCGTAAACGTTTCTTCCGGTGCAGCAAACTTTCACTTTGCGCACTAGTTGCACAAATAACTATTCTATGTTCAGTTTTGAAGCATTAAATTTGAAAATCTACTTTGTGAAAATACTTGAGGACTGAAAATGTTGTGAATTGATTAACTGCGAGATTTAACCTTTTTCGGACTATGTGTTATCTAAATTTGGGAGAGGAATAGCACAAGGTTACCTTATTTTTCTTCTCCCCATCATTTTGACAATGTTGATTTAATAATGTGATTTAACCTTCCGGACTATGTGTAACCCCATATAAACTTGGGAGAGGAATAGCACAAGGTTATCTTATTTTTCCTCTCCCTATTATTTTGATAATGTACTTATTGTATTAATGAATAAAAAATAAATACATTTTTATTCATGAGTGAGTCGTTAACTAATAGAATGAGTCAAAAAACATTAAATTCAAGGGATGAAAATTGATACAGAATGTTCAAAGACATCATGAAATACTGTAATGATATTGGTGTTCTCTCGATCTCATTCTATGATAGTATAGATCAATAACATTCTATTTCAAGGAAGAAATAACATGAATCATATTCCTCTATCACAGTAGTGATTATCAATAAAATTGTTTAATTCACTTCCTGAAGATCTTAGAAATATGGTGAATGGAACTTTTAAAATTCATATGAAACGTTTCTTAGCAGCTAACCCTTTAAACAAGATTGAAGATTTTTATACATTAGCTAGGAATATTCGGTTATAGGTTGAAATCAGGTGACATATTATCATAGGGTACTGACAGGTAATTTACTGATGTAATTATTTATTTTGTATCATGTTGTATATATTTGACACTTGTATTGTATCTGATGACCTCAGATATTGCTGCAATAAAGATTCTATTCTATATCTATTCACAAAACAAGAATGAGTCATTCATATGATATGATCATCATATAATTTCATTTCACAAACAAAGCTATCCAATAACTCCCAAATATCAATACTCTGATGGCGCAGCAATAACCAATAACAATTGAGCAAATGTATTGAAACTCCCAATAATTGCCCTTATCACAACGTACTTGAAACTTCTGTTCTTTAGAACATGTCACATAGGACTAAAAATATTCCAAACTTCTGACAATAATAACAATCGGTTATGACAACCATTACTGTAGAAAACGGAATTTGAGATTTTTTAAATATTTATGAGGATCACTGAACATTTATAGATCGATTTCCAATCTTTTCAGAGATATGTATTTTCGGTCATTTGATTGTGGAAAATTGTCGATTTTAAGTAAGCATTCAACATTCCAGCAATAATCTAAGTGTTGATCCAACATAACCATATCAATACAATAAATGTTTAATAAAAAACAATATTAAAACAGATTGAAATATCTGAGATATTGCAGTTATTCAAATGATGCTGATGAATTAATATTAAACGGAAATACAAATTGAATTCTGTAATTCACCTCAAAGACTTCTGCTACTGCAAATATTGACAACAGGGTGAACAGCTAGATGGAAATTCGATGAGCGCCACTTTCCAAACAAAAATCTGGTGTGGTACACTCACACAACTTTCCCTGCTCATTGAACTGTAAGCCCCATTCTTAAACGAGAATAATTCAGGGGAATAACATAATGACGATTGGCGGCAACATATTTGAAACTACGATCAGACTTCTGTATTTATGTGTATATATAATTGTTTTCAGAGTACTTTTTTCTTTGTGTAAATTGTGAAATTCGATTATTTTAATAAAAGTCGTCAAAACAGCTGCTCTACAGATGAAATATCTCGTCTATGTGTTCTTTTTATGAACTGCTCTACCTACCTAGCTCATGCACGAGAAAAAGGTTACAAATTCCATTTCTCAAGGATGGGGTGGACCCCCCATTAAATTCTTAGAAAGGAGACTCATGCCAGTTGATAGAGCTGATAAATAACTATACAGGGTATGAATTTGAAAAAAATCGGTCAAGTCATTTTTGAGAAAATCGTGAAAAACCTGTTTTTTTTAGTAATTATCAAGAATATTACGGAGCTCCTGCAATTTTCCTATGAATAAGACTTATGTCAGTTGATAGGGCTTATAGATAGCTATCCATGGTATGAATTTGAAGAAAATTGTTAGAGCTGTTTTCGAGAAAACCCTCGTTTTTTAGTGATTATCTGGCATTTTTCTCAAAAATATTACGAGACTCCTGCAATTTTCCCAGAAATGAGACTCATGTTAGTTGATAGGGCTTATAAATAGCTATCCATGGTATAAATTTGAAGAAAATCGTTAGAGCCGTTTTCGAGAAAACCGTGAAAAACATGGTTTTTAGTAATTATCCGCCATTTTGAATTCAATTTTATTGAATTTATTATTGTCAAATTCTCATGGTATAAGGACCTTAAGTTTAAAATTTCAAGTCAATCGGTTGATTAGGAATGGAGTTATAGTGTTCACAGACATACACACACACACACAACACACACACACACACACACACACACACACACACACACACATACACACACACACACACACACACAACACACACACACACACACACACACACACACACACACCACCACACACACACACACACACACACACACACCACACACACACACCACACACACACACACAGACCAACACTCAAAAATCATGTTTTTGGACTCAGGGGACCTTGAAACGTATAGAAAACTTGAAATTAGGATACTTCATTTTTTTTTGGAAAGCAATACTTTCCTTACCTATGGTAATAGGGCAAGGAAAGTAAAAATGATTTTTCAGCCCGGGGACCGAATCTATTAGAACTAGAGTCAGGTCCTTGTTATAATGGCAGTATTAGAGAAACATTGGTATTGCTATCCTTGTCTATCATTCGACAAAGCATATATATTACTTTCTAGCTCTGCAACATTGCCAGATTGTTTTGAACAATGTGGAAATAGAATAAATTAACGAAATCTCCTATTCCAATAATGGAATTCCATTGTTCAATCATTGGAAAATATAATATCTTGTCAAGTCAACGGTTTGACATTTCCCTTAATGTTCAAATGTTTAAATATTTGAATGTTCAAATGTTTATATGTTGCGCATTTACGGCGGAACGCGGTAATTGATTTTCATGAAATTTGACAGGTATGTTCTATTTTGGATTGGGCGTCGACGTATATACAAGGTTTTTGGAAATTTTGAATTTGGAGGATAATATTAAAGGAAAAAGGAGCCTCCTTCATACGCCAATATTAGAGTAAAAATCAGACTATAGAATTATTCATCATAAATCAGCTTACAAGTGATTACACAGATGTGTGGAGAAGCCAGTCTATTGCTGAATTTCCATAAGGTCTATAGTTTCAGGTACTTGTGGATGAGAATACTGCGTGAGGTCTACTGTTCACAGAACTACTAGTATAATTCATCAATTTAAAGAAGAATGGACTGTTAATGAATATGACATAAGATATACCGGTGTCAGCTATTCCTATACAAGTCAACAATGTTCTCCCATCTTTCTCCTTGTGTTTTATATAACAGCTGTGAAAATGTTTCTATAGAAGCCTCCTTCAAGCAGATAAAAACATTTTTCTAGAAATCTCTATTACATGTATAATCGTCGCGTAGTTTCTTTTCTACCAACGTCTATTCCTACGTCCCCTTAAGAGTTCACTCTATGGGAATCTATTGGAACCACAATAGCTCACTATATGAGAATCTTTGGGAAGTGTAACAGTGGCTCAATTCCATGGAAGTCCCACTATAATAGGAATTACACTCTCTTCACAGCCAACAGCAATTGAAACCACAATAGAATTCTTCCGAATTTTCGACGCGATAAATCCGCAAAATTGCTCGTTCATGCCGCTAAGTGTTTCTGGCGACAACAGAATGTCGCAAGCTGTGGAAAGATCTCTATAGAGTCTAACCTACGTGTTCACATGGACAAGTTGCCATTTTCGGAAAGAACTATAATATAGTTCTATATATAGTTCTATAATATAGTCCTATATTATAGGATGTAACCTACGTGTTCACACGCAACAATTTCAATTTGGGCAGGCTGTTCTGTGGACTCTAACCTATGTTTTCACAAACGGCAAGTTACAATTTTCGAAAATAATTCTGTAGTCTGTAACCCATGTGTTCGTATAAGCAATTTGCCATTTTTGGGAAGAAATCTAGAGGTTGTCACATACGTTTCCACACAGCATAAGTCGCAGGCTGCTAGAAGAACTCTATGGGATGTAACCTACGTTTTCATACAGGACAAGTTTCAATTATTTTTGAAGGAAATTCTGTAGTCTGTAACCCATATAGAACTAATTGCGATTTTTGAAAAGAAAAATATAGGGTTTAACCTACGTTTTCACATAGACCAAGTTGCAGGCTGCTTAGAGAACTCTATAGATTGTAACCTACGTTTTTATACAGAACAATTAAAATTATTCTCGAAGGGAATTCTGTAGTCTGTAACCCATGTTTCCACCTATAGGACTAGTTGCGATTTGTGAAAAGAAATATATAGGCTGTAACATACGTTTTCACATAGAACAAGTTGCAGGCTGCTAGAAGAACTCCATAGATTGTAGCCTACGTTTTCATACAGGACGATTAGCAAGATACAAAAAAGAGCTCTATAGGCTGTAACACACGTTTTCACATGAGACAACGCAGGCTGTTAAAAGAATAGTATTGGCTGTAACCCACGCTTTCACATAGAACAAGTTGCGATTTTCGAGAAGAATTCTGTAGATTGTAACCTACGTTTTTATACAGGACGATTAGCAAGATGCGAAAAAGATATCTATAGGCTGTAACACACGTTTTCACATGGGACAACGCAGGTTGTTAAAAGAATAGTATTGGCTGTAACCCACGCTTTCACATAGAACAAGTTGCGATTTTCGAGAAGAATTCTGTAGATTGTAACCTACGTTTTCATACAGGACGATTAGCAAGATGCGAAAAAGATATCTATAGATTTTAACCCACGTTTTCACATGGGACAACGCAGGCTGTTAGAAGAATACTATTGGCTGTAACCCACGCTTTCACATAGAAAAAGTTGTGATTTCCGAGAAGAACTCTATAGATTGTAACCCACGTTTTCATACAGGACGATTAGCAAGATGCAAAAAAGAGCTCTATAGGCTGTAACACACGTTTTCACATGAGACAACGCAGGCTGTTAGAAGAATACTATTGGCTGTAACCCACGCTTTCACATAGAACAAGTTGCGATCTTCGAGATGAATTCTGTAGTCTGTAACCTTTGCTTTCACATATAGAAGAAGTTGCGATTTTCAAGAAGAATTCTGTATGTTGTAACCTACGCTTTCACATATAGAACAAGTTGCGATTTTTGAGAATAAATCTGTATGTTGTAACCTACGTGTTGACATGGAGAAATTTGCGATCTTCGAGAAGAAATCTGTATGTTGTAACCTACGTGTTCACATGGAAAAAGTTGCGATCTTGGAGAAGAAATCTGTATGTTGTAACCTACGTGTTCACATGGAGAAATTTGCGATCTTCGAGAAGAAATCTGTATGTTGTAACCTACGTGTTCACATGGAACAAGTTGCGATTTGAGAGAAGAGCTCTGTATGTTTTATCCCACGTTTTCACATAGACCAAGTTGCCATCCTCGAAAAGAATCTATAGGCTGTAACCCACGTTTTCACATAGGCCAAGTTGCAATTCCCGAAAAGATCTCTGTAGTCTGCAGCCTACGTGGCCACACACAGCAATTTCAATCCTCGATATGAAGCGTAATATAACAGCTGACCCACTTGGATGGAATCCCACAATATCGGGAGTCACACAACACAACACAAAACGTGCTTTCAACTCTCAACAGTCGCTTTATATGAGTTCTCCACTCCTGATCTGCTCTCCATTATCAGTCCGGGTACTTCCACACCCTGCAGATACCATTAACCCGGCCATAAACGCGGCAACTGCAACTCCTCGACAGTTCATTGGGCATCCTAATGTCTTTGTCATGATGGGCTCCACAACTCCGACTTCCAAATCTGTGGCGTCGTAATTGAAGAAACTTCAAATCAGAACGGTGATAATTGAAGTAACTTACTAATCAGAACGGTGATTGAAGTAACTTCGAAATTAAATCACAGTTAAATCGGTAATTGAAGTAACTTACTAATCAGTAACTTCGCGTCTGTGAATGTACTTGGTTATTTATTAATTTGAAGTGATAGTTGGACCAGATACTCATTAAGTTTAATTGGAGTTAATTCGAAATGAATCAAGGATAGATTGGTAATTGAAGTAACTTACTAACAAGCCCAGCTTTGTATCCATGTATGGACTTCCTTGTTTATTAATATGTAGTGAGAGTTGGACCAGACACTCTATCAAGTTTAATTGGAGTAACTTCAAAATTAAATCGAGATTTAATCGTTAATTGGAGTAACTTACCAATTTAATATGTGAACATTACCCATTTTAGTGATAAAAATGTAATTAAATTTTATGTAATGTAATAAAATGTAAATGTAAATGTAATGTAAATGAAATTGTTGTATGTAAATGTAATAAAATGTAAAAATTGCTCAACCCGCCATTTTGTCACACCGTTGAGGGGGAGGAGACTGTCTAGCTAGGCCAATGGCAGGCGTTCATGCCTCGACCAATAGCAGTACTCGCCTACTAGTATAAATTCTGCTGCTCTTGTATTTAGTTTTAGTTTATCAGAGATTGACAATGGTGTAATAACCGAAACCGGTCTTTCTAATTATCAATAAATCAGTGGTTTTTTGACAATTTCTCAGTCTTTTTCATTCAATAAAAATGTAACATATTTCTCCTATGTTTGGTTTTGAAGCATCGAAATTTATAAATCTACTTTGCGAAAATAATTGAAAACTGAAAATTCTGTGAAGTGGACAACTACAAGACTTAACCTATTTTGGACTATGGTTAACCATATCTAAATTTTCTGGAAGAGGAATAGCACAAGGTTACCTTATTCTTTCTCTCTCTATCATTTCGATGATTTACTTATTGTATGAATCTTTTTGTGTAGTTGAGAAGTTGATATTGTGGTAATAATTCATATTGAATGAAGAAGACTAAGAAATTGTCAGAAAACCACTGATTTAAATTTAAATCACTGGTTTTTTGACAATTTCTCAGTCTTTTTCATTCAATTGTATGAATCAATGAAGAAAGAAAAGTCCCACCTCTTTTTCATGTATATATGTATGGACCTGGTTGTTTATCAATGTGTAGTGTAGAGTTGAAACAGATACTCTATTAAGTTCAATTTAATTAGCTTCAAAATTAAATCGAGATTAAATCGGTATTATTGGAGTAACTTACTAATAAGCCCAGCTTTGTATCCATGTATGAACTTGGTTGTTTATTAATCTGTAGTGAGAGTTCGACCAGATACTCAAATTCAAATTCAAATTCATTCACTCAAATTCACTCTTACAAGGTTAGTAAGCCAATTATCTACGACATGAGGCGACCTCATAAACTTGACTCACTGTTATATGCAAGTGCACTTATGAATGTAGCATCTGTTTGGAACCGTTATTGGATCTATGAATGAGTCATACTGGAATGACAGTACTCCAACTAAAGAGAGGTCCACGTTATAATAGCAGTGTTTGATTAGCAATAGTATTGCTATCCTTATCTATCATTGAACAAATCTGATAGCGTCATCTCTTTCTCGCTTTGCTTTGTTGCTGGATCATCTTTTAACAATGTAGAATTAATAATTGATGAACAAAATATTTTATCCCAATTATGAAAATTAATCATGAAATTTTTGAAAAATGAAATTTCTTGCTTAATAAAATATAATTGAAGTTCCTGAGTACTTTGTAGACATTTTTTAAAGAGAGGTGATGTGCTCCAACTTTGCCTTAGAGGAGATAATGCGAATGGAGGATTTCTGTAAAACTATCGGCCTCAGGGTTACAATATAATATGATATTAGAATTGGAACCGTTTTGGGCTTATAAGCCTGTGGTAGTTTCCTGTAAGTTGTGTAATTCTAAATGATTGAATAAATTAAAATAAATAATTGATTATCACAAACGGGAATGAACAGTTACTATAACACCAATAAACCTGTATCAGCTACCGTCTATAGAAGGCATTGACAAGACAGAGGATCGGCAACATTTTTCTCCCATCTTTCTCCACTGCCATTATAACGTGGACCTCACTATAGCACAAATATCACTACAACTTTGTATAGTCGCTCCCACGCTATCTCAAGCTTCACAATAATTATCACACTCTGTGGAGTAGCTCCCATGCTTTTTAATGTGGTACAAAATTAATATCACTGTCTGTGTATACGCTCCCATTCTTTTTCTATGTTACACAAATTATGTCACAGTCCCTGTGTATGGACGCTCTCATGCTATTTAATGTGACACAATCTTCCTCCACTGTCATTATAACATGGACCTGTCTACAGTATATTTTTTTGTGTAGTTGAGAAGTTGAACTGTGGTAATTATTCAAATTGGATGTAAAAGACTAAGAAATTGTCAAAAACCACAGATTTATTGATACTTAGAAACTCTGGTGAAATTATCAGAGATTGACAATGGTGTAATAACCAAAACCGGTCTTTCTAAGTATCAATACAATACACTTTCGATCGTTCGTTAACGTTTTTGAACGTTTGCGAACATTTGTTGAGATTTGAACATTCATCCAGCGAATACACCACGAATTCCAAGAGTTCAAATCCAACCTGAGAATGTTTTCAATTAGGAGAAACGGATGATCTCTCTGAAACGCTTGCGAATGTTCGCGAACATTCGCAAACACTTGTGAGAATGTTATCTGGACTGGCTTGCTGCAATTTAGCTCTATTGCACGTTTCTGCCATCAATCAAGTTGTCCAATTTTATATATGAAAATATATTGAAAAGAAAATATATTGACTTATCATTTATGTATTTATGTTCTGTATTTTATTGACTTACGACATTGACAAGTCCAAATACCCCTTTTATAGGAGGTCAGTGGATGAAAAATAATAATAATAATAATATGTTCTGCGGCCGTCTCAGCTGTTTTTCAGACCTCGTAATGACGCCGATCCCATTATTACGGCGCGTAGAGCATTGGTCAATGGAGAATGCTTCCCAAGGATGGTATACAGTCCATATACAGCTATATACTCTCCTTGTAGGCTGCCTCCAAATCGATATCCAAGGTGTTAACGATAGCTCTGAGTGCACTTCACTTCTAAACTGATTTACAGACGTCATGATTCAAAAGTCACTTTACAGTACATTGATCTCTCAGATTTGTCTTGCTTTTCGAAACTTTACTGTGTTCATCATTACAGAAGTAGTGATCAATTTAGTCAAATTATTTGTAATTCAATCAAAACATATAGATATTTTAATGAATGGGGCAATACTAATTGGACGTGGGTTTCACAATGAATAGGTGTTGAATGGAAAAGACTAAGAAATTGTCAAAAAACCACAGATTTATTGATACTTAGAAAGACCGGTTTCGGTGATTACACCATTGTCAATCTCTGATAAAAGATTTTAAAAGTTTTATCGGAGATTGACAATGGTGTAATAACCAAAACCAGTCTCTCTAAGTATCAATAAATCTGTGGTTTTTGGCAATTTCTTAGTCTTTTTCATCCACTACAGTATCTCCCTCCATTATAACGTGAATCTCAATATGATTTTGAATTTTCTATGATGATTTATATTGACCAAAAATGTTTTGTTTGTTCTATTCCAGGTGCAATAAGCTTGAAAGATGTGGAGCTGAAGGTGCCAGCAGCTGTTAGCCCAGGTGATACAGTGACCTTGATCTGCACCTATGACCTTGAGGGCGAGGAGCTCTACACTGTCAAGTGGTACAAAGGTCGAGAGGAGTTCTACCGCTACATTCCTAAAGAGCTTCCCAACACGAGGGTCTTTCCTCTGCCTAATGTCAACGTTGATGTGAGTATAAAGCACACATTTATTCAATAAAATCATGAAGAGAAATAGCCCAAGGCCTGGTTGCACAAAAACCGGTTAAATTTTAACCGTGATCAATTCACGGGAACCAATCAGAAAAGTCGTTTTTGAAAAGACGGCTTCACTGATTGGTTCTCATGGAATTAGTTAAAATTTAACCGGCTTTTGTGCAACTGGCACAGTCTAGTGTTACACACAAATCGATTTTTGAACGTACCATTTTTTTGCCGTTTTTATGATTCCTATTGGATTAAACAGATGATATTTGTCAAGTTCTTTTCGCCACACTGCACAGAAAGCAGCTGTTTTCCAGTCCCTACGTAGATCTGAAAGACCTTGTTTGCAGACGACGTCAGAAAAGGGTTTCTTTTCCGGTCTAGGCAAGAAAGAGTACCCTTTCCAGCTGCTAACATAGAACTAAGAAAGGTGATCAAGAAACAGCTGATCAAAAAACTTCCTATTATTTTTGTTCATTATTCAATAGTTAGAACATTTATAATATCATCTTATTGTCATTTCAAAGAATGAAGAAGTATAAACTCAACCTCCCACATCATTGAACATCATCTTTCAGGTTATTTAGACGAATCAGTATAGAAAATGAAAATACTTGGACAATTTCCTGATATTCAGATTACCTCAGATTTGCTACAGCTATCACCTTCCACCTCTGCTTTCGGAAGTGCTTAGTAAACAACTTTTCTCATAAATATATTGTTTATTTTTGTGTGTGGCGAAAAATAGCGTTCGCACCACGGGCAAAAATGTTTTTCCGCCTCTCAATCTTTTCAAGACCTCGGTCTACGGCCTCGGACTTGAAAACCGATTTCGAGCCGGAAAAATCTCATTTCCTGCTCTAGGTGCTAAATATACTATTTCGAAAAGACGGCTTCCTTGATTGTTTCTCATGGAATTAATCACGGTTCAAATTTAACCGGCTTTTGTGCAACTAGCACAACGTCAAGTGTTACACACAAATTGATTTTCAAACGTACCATTTTTTGCCGTCCTCAATATTCCTATTGGATTAAACTGATGATGTTTGGCAAGCTCCTCTTAATCTGAAACTTATCCATATTATGATAAACGAAAAAATTGGCTTATAAACGTAGGGGATAGGAGATTCAGGATTGTGGCATCATCACGTCCCAACTACTCGATTGATTAACTTGAAATTTTACATATACATTCCAAATTTACCGAGGATATTTATATTTAATTTATAGGCCTATTTTGCATTGTACAGGATTTCAGTAGGTCAAGTTCCCAGTTTGTCAAGTTTTGAATCATACCCTTGCTGATATGGGGTCACCTGCTAGTGTAGAATGAAGCCTCTTTTTTCGAAATTATAGACAAATTATCAGTGCTTCAAATCCATTGGAAAGTTGAAACGTTATCGACTTAATAAAATTAAAAATGTGATAAATAAAATCTTTCGTCTTTTTCTATTGTTTAAATATCTTGGAAACTGAGAATGTCACTGAGCACAGGCTTTCCCTAGATAATATGAGAACATGGATACATTGAATTATTTCTAATTAAAAGAAAACATGTCCCTCTAAAGCTGCATTTATAATGGTAAGTTTTTTATGTTTGAATGCTCGTCCAATGTTTAGTTGAGTTTAGTTGAACTCATAATCATGACTTTCGACTCCAATGATCATCATAATTATCAACAAGACCATGATCTTATATATTACTAGCCGTCAGGCTCGCTTCGCTCGCCATATCCGTCTAGCCAGGGGGCGGAGCCCCTGGACCCCCGACTGAATCGTCCAAGAATGAGATCAGCAGGCTCGCTTTTTATCATATGTTAGGACAATCTAGTCGGGGGTCCAGACTAAACGGATATGGCGAGCGAAGCGAGCCTGACGGCTAGTAATATAATATTCCCAGGATTGAAGTAGCAGTTCCCAATCAATTTTTCCGCGATAAATGCATTTAAATCTTCAACTTGGTGCCAACCTAACAAAGTCAAATCAACTTAATGCCAACCTGACAAAATTATTAATTTGAATGCCAGTTAAGAACTGTTTCGAAGAGATACTCTATCTAGATTGTAGTTCTATAGTAACATATGATATGGAAATCTCAATTATAATTAAGAGATTGGGAGAAGAAGAATATACATGCTAAAAGACGAACTTTAAACCCTTAAAAACAACCCTTAGAGTTAAAATATTGCCAAAAGATTTCTTAGTGCGCCTCTAAAGGGCCAACTGAACATACCTACCAAATTTGAACGTTTTTGGTCCGGTAGATTTTTAGTTCTGCGAGTGAGTGAGTGAGTCAGTCAGTCAGTCAGTCAGTGAGTGAGTGCCATTTCGCTTTTATATATATAGATTTTCTCGGTGCTTGAAATAAAATTAATTATTTTAAACAAGAATGAACAGTTGATATCGCATTAGCTATACCGGTATCTGTAATGTTCAGTTTACATTGATTTAACGCTGTCAAAATCCATTGAAACTAACAGGGACAAGGGTCTGTATATGCAACCCTCATTACACAATTCCTAATAAAATGTTTTCTAAGATAAATTCTTAGGTTCTCTTTCCCTATCTTTCTCTACTGCCATTATAACGTGGACCTCACTATAGGAAGTCATCACCTTGATTATATTCACATCCCCGTTAGTCAATGTGTACCCAAAATCAACTCCAGTCCTTCAAACCCTCAGACCCTCAATTTTTTTTCGAAAAAACACACATTTTCTGTCTGGTGCCGATAATTGCTGAAAACCCATTCGCTTCGCCAAATGATGATTTGGTCGAGGGACGAGGTGGACGAAAAAAATTCAAAAAAGATAGAGAAACAGCGCTCGCATTTTGCCGCGTCATCGACTTAATGAAATCAATCATCAATCACTGGTCAAGATTGGTCAGTCGTGGCTTTTGGTCGCTCTGCGACTGTTTCGTGTCTGTGTAGCCGCTTCAATGCTATTCAATGCGGCACAATTATTATCTCTGCGACCGGGTCTGTGTATTCACTCCTATACTATTCCATGTGATACAAATTACTGCGACTGTGTCGATGTATAGTCGCTCCCATGCTATAGTGAGGTCCACGTTATAATGGCAGTGGAGAAAGATGGGAAAACAACGTTGCCGATCCTCTGTCTTGTCAATGCCTCCCATAGACGATAACTAATACAGGTTTATTGATGTCATATTAACTGTTCATTCTCGTTTGAAATAATCAATTATATTTATTAAGCAAGAAATTATATTTCTCAATGATTTCATAAGCAAGAAATTCTATTCTTCAATCATTTCATACTGAATTTTCATGAGATATTTTGTAAATCAATTATCAATTCTACATTTTTGAAGGACGATCTGGCAACAGAACAAAGAGAGAATGAGATAGTGCTATCCGCTTTGTTGAATAGTGGACAAGGATAGCAATACCATTGCTAATCAAACTCTGACATTATAACGTGGACCTCACTATATCTGATATACCACAATTATTGAATTGTTACCGTCTGTGTATTCGCTCCCATGCTCTCCAATGTAGCACAAATATTACTGCGACTTTGTATAGTCGCTCCCACGCTCCAAGCTTCACAATAATTATCATACTCTGTGTAGTAGCTCCCATGCTTTTCAATGAGTTACAATTTCTACCGTCTGTGTATTCGCTTCCATGCACTCCAATGTAGCATGATATTAGCATAGAGAAACAATAGTGTAAGTAGATATCCCGTGGTATAGGGCGTTTATTCTGTAACTTTCACTGTTATCTCAAGCCGATTACTGTCGATTATTGTCGATTTTTACTGTTTTGTTGGTGTGAGAGTGTATGAACGGCACAATATAAGAAACTACCAGCGTCACACAGCTTCACGGGAAAGAACTACGTGGACTATCGGCTTGAGATAACAGTAAAAGTTGCGACATAAACGTCCTATACCATGGGATATCTACTTACGCTATTGTTTCTCTATGATATGACTGCGACTTTGTATAGTCTCTCCCACGCTTTCTCAAGCTTCTCAATAATTATCACAGACTGTGTATTCGCTCCCATGCTTTTCAATGTTACACAAATTACTGTCACTGTCCCTGTGTATGATCGCTCTCATGCTATTCAATGCTACACAATTATTTCTTCCTCGTTGCAAAAAGTTTCAATGTTCGAAAAAGCGCCGAATGAAGTGAACTGCACTGTTCACTCTCAACTCATTCCGATGTTTGAATGGATGGAAAATTGTTGGAAAATGACTTTCCCGCATGTGATGTCGATGAACTATACAGGAAAACTTCCAAATCTCAGTGCCGGTTGCGGAAAAGCCAGTTTAATGAATTGAACAACTAGAAGACTTAACCTATTTCGGACTATGTTTAACCTCATCTAAATTTGAGGAAAGGGATTGCAAAAGATTACCTTTTCTTTCTCTCCCTATCGTTTTCGATGATGTACTTTCTGTATGAATCTATAAAGAATAAAATATATTCAACCGAGATTAATTCTACGAGAACCAAACAGTGAAGCCGTCTTCTCAAGAACCCCTTCTCTGATTGGTTTTATCTGAAGGCGTTGTTGAAATGACGGCTTCTCTGATTGGTTCTCGTGAAATTAGTCACGTTTGAAATTAAATCGGCATTTGTGCAACAGGGCCTCAATTGAAAATTCAAATTCCTTTTATATCCGACTTACAAAAACAAGTAATGAACACGAGAATCATGCGAGTCACCAAGATAATAGATAAAAAATCAGGAAATGATGGATAATAAAAATAAAATGATGAGATCGGCAATTTCGAGTCACTTTCATCCAAATCAATGTATCTATAGTGGGGTCCACGTTATAAAGGCAGTGAAGAAAGATAGCAGACCAACGTTGCCGAACCTCTGTCTTGTCAATGCCTTCTATGGACGGTAGCTGATACAGGTTTATTGATGTTACATTAACTGTTTATATCTATAAATAATATATATATATATATATATATATAAATAATATATATATATATAAATATCTATGAATATCATAAATAATCAAATATTCTATTAATTTATTTATTTATAAAATATGCGGAAATGATGTACTGGAGGAGGAGTTTAGGATTGACGTTGCTGATCGAATCAGAAATGATATAATAAGAGAGAGAATGAGCGCAAAAAACACAATAATGGATGTCATTGGAGAGAAACAATTAAAATGGTATGGACACCTGCGCAGAATGAATGAAGGAAGACTTCCTCTGCAAGTATGGAATTGGGTACCAGCGGACAGAAATAGGCGTGGAAGACCGCGAAAGAAATGGGTATCCAATGTCCACATTGAAATGGAGAGTAGAGGTCTCTTTGAAGGAGACTGGATAAATAAGGAAAGATGTTTATTTATTTATTTATTTATAATTTCTACAAAGTAGCACTGATTGGGAGAGAAAAACTAAGGATACACCTTGTACCGTTCCTCTCCCAAATTTAGATAACAAGTCCGAAATAGGGTTATGGTTTCACTTTTCTAAAATTCAGTCCATTTTCACTAAAAAGCAACGAAAAATAAAAATTTCAAATTTTGACTGTTGAAAACAGAATAAAAAACAAAAATATCACACTCAAATCACCATTAATTGGAACATTTTTGCGTAATTTGACCAAATTAAGAACAAAAAAAAAAAACACAACTCACTAATATTTTATTAATCAAGAAATTATATTTTTCAATAATTTCGCAATGAAATTTCATCATTAAAAGGGAATATTCTGTTAATTGATTAATTATTCTACATTGTTAAAGACGATCTGGCATCCGAGAAGAGCGAGAAAGAGATAGCGTATCTGCTTTGTTGGATGATAGACAAGGATAGCAATACCATTGCCAATCAAACACTGCCATTATAACGTGGAACTCACTATAAATATGTGAAGCTTGTAACCTTTTCAAACGTGCTTTCTACTATTTTGATAATTCCTGGATCTCAGAGACCTCTGGTGTTCATTCCCATGAATTTCATTTTTTGTTTTTTGTTAACTTATACAGCTTTCAAAGAATTACTTGAATGTATCAATTCAACTCCTCTTGATACAAATGATAGACACTCTGATCTTTGATTTGATGCAAAAATATTTTCCCAATATTTCAAAATACCCATTCATATTCAAATAACAATTTCAAAACGACTATTTGTATTCGAATAGCCATTTCAAAATGATCATCGACAGTAAAATCAGCTAATTAAAGCCGTTGACGAGCTTCCAAATCGGCATCAATTTGAACGAGCATTCACAATAATTGGCAAACCGATTATGAGCTGTCAGCACATTTTAACGGTGTTGAATACCAGGGAATACAAAAAGTATATGGGGCGCTGTGCTAATTTTGAATCGTGACGTCATCAGAGGTCGAATCGCAATCAGTGGTAGTGTGATGCGATTTGACACCGCATATCAAGTGAGAAAGAGAGGGTGCTATAGGGAGTTATCAAGTGCAAGAGAGAAGGTGCTTCACGGACTTTCAAAGTGGAAAAGAGAAGGTACTTAGCGGACTTATCTAGTGCAAGAGAGAGGGTGCTTCACGGACGTTTAAAGTGCAAGAGAGAAGGTGCTTAGGAAACTCATCAAGTGCGGAAGAGAGAGGGTGCTTAGCGGACTTACCAAGTGCAAAAGAGAAGGCATAATGTTTCAGTGTTCATTTTAGCAGTTCGAATTTCCCACCAGTCCTCTCCGAATTTAAAATGTCAAACGTCGACGACCAATCAAATAAAACCTGATAGAACATCAGCACCTATAGTGAGGTCCACGTTATAATGACAGTGGAGAAAGATAAGAGAACAGCGTTGCCGATTCTCTGCCTTGCCACTGCCTTCCACAGAGGATAGCTGATACCGGTATATCTGATGTGATATCAACTGTTCATTCTTGTTTAAAATAATCAATTATGTTTTATTCGTCAAGGAGATATATGTTTCAACGATTGAATAATTGATTTTCATCTAATATTTTCTTGAATTATTATATTTCCACCTTGTTAGAAACCGATCTGGCAACATTTCGGAGCTAGAAAGGGATAGCGATATCTGCTTTATCGAATGGTAGACAAGGATAGCAACACAAATGTCAATCAAATACTGCCATTATAACGTGGACCTCACTATATCGTTCTGACAACATGTAATTATGCCAATTCTACCCAACTTTTTGCAATTGTACATTGTTTTCGTTTTGCAGTCCAATAGTCTTTTTTGTGAGCGAATTAGGTGCCACCGAATAAATTTACACCGAACTCACAATTCGGTCTGCAAATTAGCATAAACTCATTGAGTGTACAGTGGGAAATTCGGCTCTATAGAGGATTGTGTTTAGGAGAGAACGACCTAAAACTGACACGAGTTTATTCCTGGATTGGATTTTTGAATTCGATTTTTCGCTGTTTTACAGCTTGGTTTACATTGGTTGAGTTTACTTGCATTCAAGTTTCTTTAACATTTAAGTTGAATAGGTGATTTTGAAAACTAAAGTAAAGTCAAGGTCACTTGTAGTCAAGCTTTCTGAGAATTATAGTTTTCATAACCTCGAGGAAATACGAATAACCCTAAAAAATATGAGTATTAAAGTGTGGTCCACGTTATAATGGCAGTGGATAAAGATAGGAAAATAGCGATGCCGATTCTCTCCATTAATTAATTATATTTCAACACTTTCAAAAACATAATTGACATCGTTTTGGAGGTACAAAAGGATAGTACCACCGGCTTTGTCGAATGATAGACAAGGATAGCAAAACCAAAGTTGATCAAATACTGTCATAATAACGTGAACCTCACCATATAAAAAAATATAAAAATATGAGGTTGCTCAGCTCGCCTTATTCTTCAAGCCGCGACTGAATCATCCATGGATGAGGGAAACAGACTCGCTTCACTCGCCTGCAAAGTAACTATAATTGAGGGTTAAGTGTAAGAGAGGGCCGACTGCGCCCCAACTTCGCCCTCCCAGGTATAAAATAAAGGCAGTCATTCTATTCTATATTTTGCCAATTCTAGCGCAATTTGCGCCAGAATTCCCAAAGGTCAAAGGTCAAGGTAATTTGAGCTTACTTTCTTCCTTCAAATAGTCAAATACAGAATTCTAGAGCAGAAATTTAGGGCCAGTTTCCGAGCTCGGGGTTCAGCTGATTTCCAGACTCCAAACAGCTGGAGTCAGAGAATTGGCTTTCCGAAAAGGGGCGTAGTCGCAGTTTTCATGATAATCTTTATTTTCTCATTTCTATAATTAGAAACGTTTTTCCTTGACGAAATGAGACTATTCTAAATAATTCTAAACTGTTGAAACTTTACATTATTCTCTCTTTATTTTATTTTGTGTTCAGATTTCTATTTTCTCAAAATTCAATCTAAACTTGGGCTACGACTACTCCCCGTTTCCTATAGTCAATTTTGATACTTCAGCTGTTAAAAGTCTAGAACTCAGCTAAATCCCGAGCTCGGAAACCAGCCCCAAATGGATGACTGATTATATCACAAAATCATCTGATAGGAATTTCTTTCAATTGACCTAACTCTCAATTCATTAGAACCTTAGAACCATCATTATTGACCTACTGAACTACTAAACCCAAAGAACTACAGTTCACCCAATTGAGTCGTTTGTTGCAGATGAACTCAATTGACCTAACTCCCAATTCATTAGAACCATAATAAATAAATAAATAAATAAATAAATAAATTTTATTGTCATAAACCAACATTGGTAATTGACAAAGTCACACAGTAAACAAAATATAGAATACAAAATACATTCATTCAGGTACTATCAAAAAATTCGTTCAAACAATAAAACTGTCTTTCAACAAGCCAATTAAATAGTAATTTCTTGAAATGAACAATGTTAGCACAACATTTGATCTCTGTAGGTAACTTATTATAGATTCTTAGTCCTATGCTGTCATAATGCTTCATGCTTGTGGAGAGACGTTGATATGGTATGTCAATTTGATGTTTTCATTATTGACCTACTGAACTACTAAATCCAATGAACTACAGTTCACCCAATTGAGTCGTTTGTTGCAGATGAACCGTTCTGGCAAAGACAGAGTGGTTCTGATGGAGGTCGGACCAGATTTGGCGGGAAAATATCGGTGTGAGGTGTCAGCTGATGCTCCTAACTTCCACACCAAAGTCGTCTCCGCACACATGCAAGTAATACGTGAGTATCAATATTATTATTATTATCATTGAAATTATATTGGGAAATTCAAATTTAACCAGTATAAATAACAATGAAACTTAAAGAAAGTATACGCCTACAGTATTTTTTTATTGTATATATATGATCCGTTACATTTCTTTTGTTGAGTATGAATGCAGCTTGAGCTCTAAGGCTCAACCATAGAGAAACAATAGCATAAATAGATATCCCATGGTATGGGACGTTTATGTCGCAACTTTTACTGTTATCTCAAGCCGATTACTGTTGATTATTGTCGATTTTTACTGTTTTGTTGGGGTGAGAGTGTATGAACGGCACAATATGAGAGACTACCAGCGTCACACAGCTTCACGGGGAAGAATTACATGGACTATTGGCTTTGAGATAACAGTAAAAGTTGCGACATAAACGCACTATACCATGAGTTATCTATTTTATGCTATTGTTCCTCTATGGCTCAACTCACAATTATGCGACTCAGGTCGAGAAGAGACTCGACTCTGGTTGAGAGCATGTGTTTTCAAATGGTGACACTCGGACCAGTCGACTCTAGTCTCCGCGACTGTCACCATTCGGAAACACATGCTCTCGACTAGAGTCGAGTCTCTCCTCGACCCGAGTCGCTTAAGTGTGAGTTGAGCTCTAAGTCTGGGCAGGACATCTCCATACTTTAAAAATTCACTTCAAATTAATTTAATCACAATCTTAAAAATTGAAGACAATGAGTAATAGCATAGAGAAACAAAATCGTAAGTAGATATCCTATAGTATAGGGCGTTTATGTCGCAACATTTACTGTTATCTCAAGCCGATTACTGTTGATTACTGTTTCGCCCGGGTAAGAGTGTATGAACGGCACAATATGAGAGACTACCAGCCTCATAAAGCTTCACAGGAAAGAACTACGTGGACTTTCAGCTTGAGATAACAGTAAAAGTTGCGACATAAACGCCCTATATCCACTTATGCTATTGTTTCTCTATGGTAATAGTTGATTCGATATAGAGGCTGAAAAGTTGTATAAATAACATCACTCATAAGTATCTTGAGTCAAATCCTAAAACCCGGTTGCACAAAAGGCTGTTAAATTTCAATCATGGTTAAATGCAACGATAACCAATCAGAGATTGCTTTTTTGAAGATAGGACTTCTCTGATTGGTTCAACGTAAAAATTCAACAGGTTATAAATGATTCCTCTTGGTTTGTAAACAGTTTTTTGGTGAAGTGTGGGGGTGTATAGGATCGTATTCCTTTTTATGCCACGAATATAGAGTGACAAGATCTGTGAGTCTCATGTGCATGAACACTGAAACACTGAGAAGAGATAAAAACAAGAAGAAGAAGAAAAACGAGAAGAGAGACGCAGAACTGTCGTATTGAGCCTTATCCAAACATTTTCGGCGCAATGGAAAATCGCATTATCTTTTTGAGTGACATAACGCCTGATATCCTCTGCTCTGCTCCACCAATGGCAAACACGACGAATATATTATTATATTCTTAGATAAATGTGACACTGGTAGGCGGCTCATCCATTCTTCACTCAGAGATACAGTTTGCAAGATACATTTTCGACATCCTGTTATCAGCCTTCTACTCTATTGTTTCGCCATATATATACAACACACAGAACAGCCTTGCCAGTTCCTCTAAATATTTTCAGTCTCACTCTGAATATTTTTCTATTATTCAATGTGCAACGATCATTTTTCGAAGTTTAATCAGCGAATTTGCTGTTTTTGTAAAGTGAATATTGTGTGTGATACATCATTGCAACGTCAGTAACAGGGATATATGATGATATACTGCGAGGTTGATACTGTGGGTTTTTGGAGGTCATACGTTCCAGGAGATATCTCGGAGAGAGGGTGGAAAAGATCATTGTTTCGTGGGAATAGGTATAACTGTATGAAGTTTGATACACCAATTATTAATGGAAATGTTTAATCAGATGAAAAGACTGAGAAATTGTCAAGAACCACAGATTTATTGACAGTTAGAAAGACCGGTTTCGGTTGTTACACCACTGTCAATCTCTGATAAAGAAGAGAGCAGCAGAATTTGTACTAGTAGGCGAACTGCCTACTGCTATTGGTCAAGAGCATGAACGCCTGCCATTGGCCCAGCTAGACAGTCTCCTCCCACTTAACGGTATAACAAAAACGTTACAAAATGGCGGCTTAAGCACTAGACTCGCCAGGTAAGTACATAAACTTAATTATTTGTTTTATCATCTTTCACTTGTTTTCTTGGTTCTTATTTTGTACTGAAAGTAAATCTTGTTTACTTTCTTGTTTAATTTTTAACCATAAATTTTAAATAAACAGAGGTTATGTAGAGTTCACGATTTGTTTTGATTTCTTGTTTTGAGGAGGATACCTTGAAATAGATATATCCGAGAAGAGTTTGGAGATATACCTGTTTCATTGTTTCTACAATAGAATAGAATTGACTGTTCTACATGAATATATTACATAAATATTCCTTTTCATTGATATTTTAGACATCACGAGATGCGAAGGATCCTTCATGGATGTATAACCACAGCTCCAATCTATAACCATGATCAAGACTTATTTCTGTGTAGTATTCTCCTCATTTTTTTACCCATGACCTAATATTTAAAAAACTGAGGAAACGATCATAGGCTCACACTATATCTAATATTGGAGAGTTGAGTGTGAAAGAGAAGAACTACTGTGCCCCAGCTTCACCATCCTATGCTTGGGAGAAGAAAAAAATCAATAAATCAATCAATATAATATAATAATATATCTATATAATTCCAATTTATAGAGATTCAAGTGGAATATTCTTGTTTTTAATCAGTTTTTGAATATCAAAATTCAAAATTTTTAGTTTAGTCATTAGTTTTGGAGTGGAAATTGGACTTTTGAAGTGAAAGTGTAATATTAACCTTATTCTTTTTTGAAACATTCATTTGTAAAAATTCGGGAGAAGACAGTTTTGGGCTATGCCTGTTGTCTCCTTCCAATCATATTATATTCATTATAATTATGATTTGTGATTGTCAATGAAATGTATGTATGAATAAATATCATTGGTCAAAAGTCAGCTGATTGGGGTAAACATATTCATAGTGATTCATTTTTCTAATAAAGCCACTACAAATGATAGAATTCAATGTTAACTATCAAGTACCTCTTTCCTATCAGTTTCATCATAATTTCATCCCATTTCATCTTGAAATCATAGAGAAAAGATAGCATTAGGAGATATTCCATGGTATACGGCGTTTATGTTGAAAAATTTCAATGTTAACTCAAACCGATAGTCCTAGTAGTTGTTTTTTAGTGGAGCTACCTATGTGACGCTGGTAGTCTCTCATACTGTTTTGGTAGAGAGTTAGTGGAGAAGATATTTTGAATATTCTTCCCGAAGAATGGACTTCGACTCCGCCAATTCTTGTAGATGCATAACAATATTATCTTTTTTTTCCCCTTTTTATCCCCGTTTATCAGAGATTGACAATGGTGTAATAACCGAAACCGGTCTTTCTAATTATCAATAAATCAGTGGTTTTTTGACAATTTCTTAGTCTTTTTCATTCAAATATTATCTATAGTTATTCCAAATTGCTTCTTCACATCGTATACAGTTCAATAATTATTTTCTCAGTCTATATTATGTGAATTCATCTTTAATTTTGTTGTATTGTGAGCTATTGTTGATAAGTGTATAAGAGCCAGTATATATTGTAATCCACATGGATAAAGTACTCAATCAATCAAATACTGTGCCGCTCATACACTCTCACCCCAACAAAACAGTAGTAATAGACAGTAGTCTACAGTTAACGGCTTCAGTTGACAAAAAATCTGCTTGAAATTTGGAACATGGAGTAACCAAATGTACCCTGGAAAGCGCTATACCATGGGACATCTTCTTATGCTATCGTTCTCTATGATGTCTAGTATCAACGCCTACTAAGATATATTCCTCATTCAAACAAGACACCAACTGAGGGAACGTTCACACCAATCCAAAGTTTCAACCGATTAGGGTCAACAGATTTATGATACCAATGGTTTCTGAATCAATCTCCCTGTCTTGAACAAACCAACAGACCATAAAATCCTATCTATTCGACAAGCAATAATATTGTAAATGGTGTATCACGTTCAAGGAATCTGTTCCAGAAATTGTTGAATATCTGAGAGATATTGTTACAAGCCCTTCGACACAGAATAATCACTCCACACAATGGTCCATGACGGCTCCACACAATCTCCCAGTACCGCACACAATGTTCCATGACGGCTCCACACAGTCTCCCAGTACCACAAACATTATCTGAACGATCTCTCGAGGTAAACGGTTACACTTGAGATATGGAGTTTCAAATGAACCGAATTCTGTCACCTGTAAAGTTCCCACGTATCCTTTGAATGGGATAGCCAGCTTTGAAGAGAGCGAGAGAGAGCATACTACAGTGAGGTCCACGTTTTAATGGCAGTATTTGATTGGATTAGTGTTGCTATCCTTGTCTATCATTCGATAAAGCAGATAGCGCTATCCTTCTCTACCTCTGCAAGGTTGCCAGATGGTTTTTCAACAATGGAATGAAATGTATGAATATAATTTATTTACAGAATATTTGATCTCAGTTATGGAAATTTATTATCTATTCATTGAAAATGATATCTTCGTAACGAATAAGATATGATTGATTATTTTAAGCAAGAATGAACAGTTGATATTACATCAGATATACCGGTATGAGCAATCCTTTATAGAACGCTATCCTCTGAAGGAGTTTATCTCCTACACAAGGCAGAGTATCGGCAACTCAGTTCTCCTATTTTTTCCACTGTCATTAGAACGAGGACTTCACTATAGGTGGTAAAGTTCCAAATGGCTTTTACAAATATAAAAATATAATTCATAGACAAAATATCAATTCCTGATCATGAAAATGCATTATCCTATCACTGTAAATATATTTCAAATAGAACAATGAAATATTAAATGGAAAAGACTGAGAAATTGTCAAAAACCACAGATTTATTGATAATTGGAAAGACCGGTTATGGTTATAACACCATTGTCAATCTCTGATAAACTAGAAAAGGTTTTCTAGTTATGTTATAGAAAGACCAGTTTTGGTTATTACACCATTGTCAATCTCTGATAAAAGGTTTTTAGTTTATCAGAGATTGACAATGGTGTAATAACCATAACCGGTCTTTCTAAGTGTCAATAAATCTGTGGTTTTTTGACAATTTCTCAGTCTTTTCATTTAATAGAATAATTACCACAATATCAACTGCTCAACTACACAAAAAGACCAATAAAATATAATTGATC
>NC_052513.1:44880638-44909406 GCF_014356525.2 Nilaparvata lugens | reverse complement strand
ATCCATTATTCCCTTGAGAAATGCAAAGGCATTTCCCCACACATAAGATGAGTGTTACTACTTGCTGAGATGTGCGCCTCACTATCAAATAGATATTGGAATGCGTTCTGCGTTCTGATGTATGCGGCGAAAATAGGTACAAGAAGTGATGAACCGCGAGAGAATTCCCGAGGTACTCTATCGTTCAACATATATTATGAATCAGTCAACTGTTGGGAGCTAGAAACAGGGGTTTCAATCAATATATATATCATGAGTTAAAAGATGATGAACCACAAGTTCCTTCCTGTACAAACACAATACATATTTTAAGGTTCACTTCATCGTTGAAATGTCACGAGATAACTGTTGAAAACTAGAAACCAGGGGTTTCAAAATATATCATGAGTCGAATGATGGAAGCATGGTAAACCACAGGCTTTTTTAACAAACACAATACATATTTCAAGGTTCACTCCATCGTTCAAATTTTATGATAAAACTGTTGATAGTATGCTATTTAAACCACGAGCTTCGTTTGTTAGAGGTACGATAAATAAATGGATATTTAACTGTACAATATTCATGTAGACTACTGCAAAAGTTTTTCTCAAGGAATGCGAGAAAATTTCTGAGATACATTATCGTTCAAATTATTTTTTGATTTATTCATTCAATCAATGAGAATTACACACCTCACAGAAAAGTAGCACACGCTTATAAGCCCAAAACGGTTCCAATTCTAATTTATACAACAGTCCAAATGTATCTAGGTTATGTGTCACTCAACATTCTTCAATTACACACTCAATTCAAAATACAGAACACACAAAAATCATTCTCAAATTAAAAAAAAATACTTCTGAATTGAATTAAATTATGAATAAATCAACTGTTGAAAACTAGAAACCACAGGTTTATTCTTGTTCACTTCATCGTTCAAATGTCATGAAAAACTGTTGAAAACATGATAAAATACAGGATTTGGTGAATACAAATACAATATATATCTGTTGATTCAACGGTACAGTTCAGATGCTGCAAAAATTGATACAGGAAATGCTAAAGGATTCTGGAGACTCTATGTTGAAAATGGATTACGAAATGGTCCATTACGTTTGATGAGTGTCCTAGAAACCGGTTCATTAGATGCCACTCATTAGTCTGTTCTAGTAGATGCAACTAATCCAATGGAGAGTGGAAATAGATTTAATTTGTGAGATAATCTAGTAGAGTGTCATGTATTTTGTTGAGAAAAGTTTTCAGAAATGAGACAATTATTGTTACTTGAATATCATCCAATTTACATTCACCTAACAAGACAATGGATATTCGTACACAGTATAAGTATCTAAGTTTAAAAAGTATGAATACATTGGAAGTCTACCCCATCATTGTATCAAGGGATAGCCTCTTCAAGACATTCGAAATTGAGGATTTTAATCAAAACTATGAAACTACAATTAGATTGATTGGATCAGTAGTATTGAAAAACGATTGTCGACTAATCAAGAAATCATTTTTGAACAAACACATAACAATAGGTCATAACTATTTCAGAAATCCGTCCTATTCCAACCTTGATTGGGTTTCGATACTGTGCCACAAACTCACAATATTATTGTCAAAGACATAAACACTATAAGGTTTATTGTACAGCTTAAATTTCATTCTAGCAAGGAATATAACGAATTGTGGCTGTAGAGTGCTCAAAGAGTGATGGCTGATCACCACATGTCAGTATTAATCACTATACAGCATTATTTGTTTGTCGAGAGTTAATAATAGTATAGAGAAAATATAGCATAAGAAGATATTCTAAAGTATAGGTCGTTTATGTTCCAAATTTTATTAACTCGAGACGTTTACTGTCGACTACTGTCTATAATTACTGTTTTGTCAGGAGTGTAAGAGTGTAAGAACGGCACAGTATGTGAGACTACCAGCATCACATAGCTTCACGTAAAAACTACTAGGACTAAATGCTTCAATTTACAATAGAGTTGAAGTTTCGCTGGAACATGAACGACCTATAGCATTGGATATCTTCCTATGCTATTTTTCCTCTATGGCATCACCACAAAATGATACTGTATCACCACACATGGTTCATTATCAACACAACATGATACAGTATCGTATTCCCAACTTGATACACAACACCATAACTTGATACGAAACTTTTGATATAAACGGTGGAATCTAGAACATATACCATGGGATTCTTCTTATACTATATTTCGGCTATGATATTAGTCTCCAGCTCATCGGAGCGGCTCCAGTTTAATAGGATACCCATCAACCGGCGTCTGCAGCACATCTAACTTCATCTTGACCTGACTCCAGTCAGTGACGTGGGTGGTCAGCTTGTAGTTCCTCAGCACATTGGCCAATAACAACCTCATGGACATATTGGCAAATCTCTGACCGGGACAATTGCGGGGCCCCGAACTGAAGGGCAGGTAGCAGTAGCGGTGCTTCAGGGTGGTCCCGATGAAACGCTCCGGCATGAAATCGTCAGGGCTGTCCCAGAACTTGGTGCTTTTGTGGATGTCGTAGACGAACACCACTGTGGTGCAGCCTTCTACTAGGGTACAGTTTTCTGGAATAATAATCAAGGTTTCAGACTCAATATTCAAACAAAATTCAATACAAAGTTTGAATGATGACTGGAAAAGTAACAGATAGGATCGAAATTTCAGTTATTCATTCAAAGTTTGCAGTTGCAATAAGTGGGGGTGCCTCAAATATGCGAGTTTCAAATTTGTCTAGAGTGCGAACATACCCTAAAGGATCCTGTTAAATTATATGATTGAATGAATAAATGAATCGATTATTATGCTCTTTGTGTAGTTGAGAATTTGATATTGTGTTAATTATTCATAATTACTGAATAGAAAGACTGAGAAATGGCCAAAAACCACAGATTACTTGATAGTTAGAGAGACAGGTTTCGGTTGTTACACCATTGTCAATCTCTGATAAACATCTGAGTCTATGAGTTTATGATATAAACTGTGAGGTCATCAGAGACTAACCGTCAGGCTCGCTTCGCTCGCCATATCCGTCTAGCTAGGGGGCTCCGCCCCCTGGACCACCGACTGGATTATCCAAAAATGAGATCAGCGGGCTCGCTTCGATCGCCTGCATTTTTCATTTGAGCATGCTTCATTCCATCAGAGAGTCAAAGTACTGAGAAAATACAGAAAAGCTGAGAAAAACGTTGGAGAAACGCTGATTTTGGGCGTTATTTCAAATTCCTTCTAGCACAAAACTATTACACCCTAGCTGAGCTTCTGTACTAAATTTGAACATTTGTTCTCGATAAAGCTGAGAAAACGCTGGAAAAACGCAGATTTTGGGCGTATCTTTGGAATTTTTCCCAAATCTGTACTTAGTGCGCCTCTAAAGGGCCAACTGAACATACCTACCAAATTTGAACGTTTTTGGTCCGGTAGATTTTTAGCTTTTTGAGTCAGTCAGTCAGTCAGACAGTCAGTCAGTCAGTCAGTGAGTGCCATTTCGCTTTTATATATATAGATTGACAATGGTGTAACAACCGAAACCGGTCTTTCCAACTATCAATAGATCTGTAGTTTTTGACAATACCTTAGTCTTTCAATTTAATAGAATGAATTATGTTTTGATTGTAAATGGAAAGATTATAGTGGTTAGATTTTCGCTTCCAAAATGCAATATGTTTATATCATTTGGAAGGTGTTGAAAATTTTATAAATAATACACGCACAAATAACGGAAAGTTGAAATATTCGCACATTTGAGATATCGCACTAATGACACTTCAATAAACCTGAAGTTGCATATAGTCAGGTACTCAGGGATGTAAATATTTTATAACCTACTGCCACAAAATATCAATGGAATAAGAAAGCCAGTTCTTTGGTTTTAAAATTGATAGACGATAGTCACCCTGGAGAGTCCACTGTATTCATTAACCCTCCGGTAGGCGCGCGGGGTACAGTTGTACCCCAGACAGTTTTGTTTACTCAGTAACTCCCCACCCTGCCGCTAGGATTAGTTGAGCGCTAGAGTACCTTCAAACCAGTTCTCCAGCTACAAGATCAGTGTGTCTCCAAACGTCACGGAGTATTGATTGTCTTGATATTCTAGTTTGAATTGCTCTGGGGTACAGGTGAACCCCGCGCGCCTATTTGTGTTCCGTTATGGCAAAACGCATACGATTGTGTGATGATGCACTTATTCATGAACTTTTTCAAGAAGAGTCATCAGATGAGGATGATTTCGTGGAAAATGATAGTGATGATGGCGAAGAAGATATTGTGGAGGAGGAGATCCACGATTCCGATGCAGAAGAAGCAGTTCAACAGCCTGATGAGGAGAGTTTGGACATTGATGAAGACGACGGTGACGATGTTCCTCTTGCAAATGTGTACTTGGTGAGAGATAAGGATAGGAATGTTATGAAATGGGCGAAAAGTCCCCCACTACCAAGAAATGTGCGCACCAGGGCAGAAAACATAATTGTAAGACTTCCTGGAACTAAAGGAGAGGCTAGGGAAAAATTTTCTGAAATTGAATGTTTCAATTTGTTCATGGATGATAAATTGATCCGACTTATAGTGACTTCAACGAACATCTATATAACTTGATCAGGGAGAAATTTCAAAGGGATAGAGATGCAAGAATGACTGATGATGTAGAAATCCGTGCTTTTCTTGGAATTCTGTTTATTTCTGGGGCATTAGGAAGTAGCAGGAAGAAAACCAAGTTCATTTGGGATAACAGTAAAGGGTCAGGAGTTGAATGCTGCTATCTTGCCATGAGTGAAAAAAGATTTCATTTTCTTATGCGTTGTCTGCGGTTTGATGACTACAGAGATCGTCAGCAACGGAGGGAAATCGACAGGTTAGCCCCAATAAGAGAGCTGTTTGAACTAATCATTCAAAATTTTCAAACTTTTTTCACACCAAGCGAATTTTGTACAGTTGATGAACAATTGATTGCGTTTCGAGGAAAATGCCCATTTCGTATGTATATGCCAAAAAACCTGCCAGATATGGTATAAAAGTGTATGCCCTTGTGTGTGCAAAAACAATGTACACCGTAAACTTGGAAATTTATGCTGGGACTCAGCCCAATGGTCCATACAAAACATCAAACTCTTCCGAGGACGTGACAATGAGAATGGTGGAACCAATCTCAAGTACTAATAGAAATGTGACCATCGACAACTGGTTTACATCGGTATCATTGGCTGAGAAATTATTGAAAGAGAAGAAACTGACGGTTGTTGGCACTATAAAATCCAGACGTGTTGGTGTCCCTCATGAATTGCGGCCTTGTAGAGATCGACAAATTAATTCTTCTCTGTTTGCATTCCATAAGAAGAAGACGCTTGTTTCATACTGTCCTAAACCCAACAAAGCTGTGATACTCTTATCAACAATGCATGACGACGATAAAATTGACGACGAGACTGGACCAAAACAAAAACCAGAAATTATTACATTTTACAATAAAACCAAAATTGGTGTGGATGTTGTTGATCAAATGTGTGCGAAGTACAATGTTGCAAGGAACACTAGGAGATGGCCTATGGTGATATTTTTTGATCTCATGAACATTTCTTCAATAAATGCACTTTGTGTGTACAAGTTCAATCAACGGACAGCAAAAAAATTGTCAAGAACTGAGTTCATTCAAAAGGTTGCCTGGGAACTCATCAAGCCACAAATTGAAAGGAGGTGTCAAATCGATGGTCTTCCAGTCCAACTGAAGAAGAGAGGGAAGGAGCTTCTAGGGATAATACCAGATGGGCCTCAACAAAGACAGAACAATGCCATTGGTCGCTGTCATTTGTGTCCAAGACAAAAGGATCGAAAATCAAGAAAAAATTGTGACAAGTGTGCTCTCAAGGTATGTGCTGAACATTCATTTACTGTTGTAGGGATTGCTTCTAGAGACATTTTACAGATGCTTACCTCACCTTATTTTTTCATTACCATAATTATTATGTATTTTTTTTCAACTTAACATGATAAACATGATGTAATTCATTCAATTCCCATTTGTTATGATTTGATACAAGCCATATAAACACAACTTGACATTTTTCTTATGGCTGAGATTTTTTGTCGATTATATATACAGTATATATATATTAGTTTATTACTTGTATAAATAATGAAATTAATATGTAAATCTCATGAATTCGGCTTGAGAAATAAATTGTTAATGGAATTAATTGTTTGTAATTATTTGTTACCTTGAAAAAAAAATAGTTTCAGAAGCCTGAACATTGGAAAAGAAATTAAGACACAAATTCATGGACGATTACATTTTCAAACTCTGTACAATATGGTCATGGCTAACTTTTTTATTCAAGTCATAACTGTGTAGAGTAGTTTAGAAACGTTGTAGAAAAGACCTATTGTTGTTATATTCAATAAAGTGTCAAGCAACAGGATGATTTGATGAATATATTAATCTTGGGGTACAGCTGTACCCCATGCGCCTATTCATGTTTTGAGAAACCACGCGCCTAACGGAGGGTTAAGGGAATTCCAAGCTTGTTCTAGGATGAGAACTTATTTGAGATGTGCCTCTTGTCCTAGCAATGTAGGTGACAATTTGAAATAAAATAAGGGAATGAATTGAGTTTTATGCTATCATGGTTATCGTTCCGCACAAGTAAATATTCAAAGTACAATATTGAATATCCAGTACAAAACATCCTTTTACTTAGAAAAAAGGGAGGTCCAAACAGCCTCAGGGTCTCCTTAGTGACAGCCTCTAGGTAGACTAGACGGTTGATGTCCTCCAGGGATGCATCTCTATCACCCAGCACCTCCTCAGCCTCACGTCTTGCCTTCTCCTGGATGTCCGGGTAGATAGCTAGCATCAGCATCACTGCACTAGCTGTCATTGCACTAGTGTCGAAGCCCTGCAAGAAATCAATGATTCTTCAATTGATTTCATGAAAAACATCACTTCGAGAGCCGGTTTCCGAGCTCAAGATTTAGCTAAATTCTAGGATTTCAACAGTCACAAAATTGGCTTTCCGAAACGGGGCGGTTGTCCACATAGAAATATCAACATAACAAAATTCAACTAACGTTCCAGTGTTAACAATAATAATTACCGGTAAGAGTAGAATAACATGATGAATAATATACAAGCTGAAGAGTTTCACCATAATATGACTCTAAATTTTGTAAAATTTTCAATAATTTTGTAGAATTCACGTAAAATTTTCAATTAATGGTAATGAATGATTCATTCAAAGTATCAAGCCAACCTTCAAAATTAAAAATTCTCAAATCATTATTCCTGGACCGAAAATCAAGTAACGAAGCACTGTGTGATTACATAAACTAAACTTTTGGACAACATAAACATTCTTCCGAATTTTTTGGAGAGAAATAGTACGGCTCAGCCTAGTTTTTCCTCCAATGTCATAACTATTATTATGATTATAGTGTTTTGTACAATGAATCAATAAATATGAAGCGAAGAGATATGATAAAATATGCGAATATTGTGGCATTAGCTGCGTTAACACCAAAGCTATTAACTTAATCTTTATAGATTCTATTGGATTGAACATAACTTACCATACACATGATGAACGTACCGTATGTGTTTGTCAAGTTCCGTTCAATCTAATGGAATCTATAAGGATTAAGTTATTAACATTGTGTTAATAAGTTTTGTGTGAACACAGCTTCACTGTGATGATTCCACATGAAACTGTGAAGCTTGGACCTGAGATTGATTGATTGAGTACTTTATTTATGTGGATTACAATATACTGGCTTATACACTTATATACAATAGCTTACATTACAGCAAAATTATAGATGAATTTACATAATATAGACTAAGAAAATAATTATTGAACTGTATATGATATGAAAAAGTAATTTGTAATATAATAACTATAGATATTATATTGTTATGCATCTACATATAGAGATAGAGAGCAATAAAAAGTGTGGGAGAGGGAGGAAGAGAAGAAGAGGAAAAGAGAGAGAGAGTGACAGTGTAAGAGTGAGTGAGTGTGTAAGTGTGAAAGAGCAACACATATTGAATACCGTTAAGAAAACTAATGTACCTCCTCTATCTCCTGCACTTCTATCTCTCTCACTCCCCCCACCATCTGTGAAGAGTAACCCATAAGCGTTGTAGCGTTCAGTTCACAATAGATAAATCCTGGTCCGAATTTGAGATGCGCGCATGTTTTATGCACCTCTCGGTATTTAATCAAGGGGGACATCTGTCTTGCTGGGTCCCTGTCCCTCCATGGGAAAAAGACTATCCTTTCTGCTCCTACACAGGGAATACAAATCAGTCCTTCTCAGGAGGGGAAATTATTCTTTCCCTGCTACACAATCTTCTTCATCATCTTCTTTCTCTCACTCTAGTTCCTTGTCACCCTCATTTCTTTGTTGTCATACCTCCCGATTTACTTTCACTGACTTTCCTACTCCTTTCTATCACTTTGCCCTTATTCTACAAGTTTAATTTTTCAAGGTGTCAATTATCTATTATTCTAGATCATTTTGATTGTTATTTGTAATATGTATTAATATGTATTTGATATGTATTTTCAATATGTATTGTTCTATCTTAATTATTCTATTTATTCTATTGTTTTGTATAGTAGCGCTTATCGAATGTCCATCCATTGTTTACCCTGTTGTCAATATTTTCAGTAGCAGAAGTCTTCCATCAATCTGTTTATCATTTCTCTATTGATCTTCTTCTTTCTCATCTCCATTACTTAATCCCTGGTATCAAATTATGCCTTACGGGTATTTTATATCTTGCTTCCACTCTAATCACTTTTCTTCAGTCTCAGCCATCTCTATATGATCTACCCTTCTTCTTCTTTCTTCCTCCTTCCTCCCCAAGACCGTTCCCCGTTTCTTATCCACTATCTTTCCCCTTGCTCTCTCACCACTATTTTGTATTTTTTCTCTTTTCACGTCATTTCTTATTCTTCCTGTCAGTTTTCACTTTCCCTGTAATATTCTATTACATATCTACTTTTCTATCATCATCCCTCATAAACTTTCTCCATTCTCTCTCTCTCATTTTTCTCTATTCCCGTTATTTCTCATTCCCTAACACTCTATCATTTTCACTCCCTCTATCTTTTTTCTCTTTCTATAATTTCCCTGTTTTCTCTCATTCCCTCTCTTTTTTCCCTCTCAATCTGTCATTTTCCATTTCTCTCTCTGCTTTCTCCCTCAATTTGTCACCTAGCTCTCCCTAACTCTCTTCTTTCTCTCTATCTCTCTCGTCCCTTTTGGTAGAGAGTTAGTGGGGAGGATATTTTTAATATTCTTTCCGAAGAATGGACATTGATATGTCCAAAGCTCCGCCAATTTATGTAGATGCATAACAATGTAATTATCTATAGTTATTATATTACAAATTACTTTTTCATATCATATACAGTTCAATAATTATTTTCCAAGTCTATATTATGTAAATTCATCTATAATTTTGCTGTATTGTAAGCTATTGTATATAAGTGTATAAGCCAGTATATATTGTAATCTACATAAATAAAGTACTCAATCAATCAATCAATCAGTCCCTCTGTCGTTTTCCTCTCATTCTGTTATTTCCTCGTCTTCTGTTATCTTCTCTCATTCTTCTCCCTCTCTATTTTTTGTCATCCAGCTCACCCTCTCTCTCTCATTTTCCACTTCTTCTCCCCCTCTTCATTTGTCAACCTGCTCACCCGCTTTCTCTCATTTTTCTCTCTCTCTTTCCTCTCCATTTGTCATACAGCTTCCCTGATTCTCTTCTTTCTTTCTATTCTCTTCTTCTGTCATTTTTCTCCCCTGTAATCTCCCTCGTTTCTGTTATCTTCCCTCTTTTTACCCTCCCCATTTGTCATCCTGCTCTCTCGCTTTCTCCCATTTCTCTTTCTCTGTCTTCCTCTTCATTTGTAATTTTTTATCTCTTTTTCCCCTCTCCATTTGTCAACCTTTCTCTCTCTTTCTCTCATTTTTCTCCCTTTCTTCCCTCCCTATTTGTCATCCCTAACTCTCCTGTTGTGCACTGGATTTCTATTATGTTCGGGGGGTTGAAATATTACAGGCGTTTACATGTGCGAAAGAGCGCTCGGATTTGTGTAATTCAATTCGCATTCTTGAACCCTTGCACGGAATGTATCTTATCTACATGATACATAAATAGGGTGAGCTTTCTTGATACATGATACATATTATATAAGGTGAGCATCCTTGATACATATTATATGAGGAGCTTCCTTACCAGGAAGAAGCAAATCTGTCACAATAATTCTCTTTCCACTGAGATTTTCTGTTTCTTTCCAAGATGAACTCTCTTGAAAGAGCATAGGTTTGAAAATAAGTTGCGTTGGTGAACCTCTGATAAACATTCATTGAGAAGGGGCTATTGAGACTTTTTATGAGAGATAATGATCTTTCAATATGTTAGAAGATAATAAAATAATTAGGCTGGGTAAATTACGAAATTGAAGAAGTTTTGGGCAATAGCCTGTTTTTTCGTTTGTGCCAACCTGATAATCATTTTCTTAGAATACAATAGGTCTAATTGATTGACAAATATATAGCAGATAATTCATGAATTTTGTCAACTATAGTGAGGTCCACGTTATAATGGCAGTGGAGAAAGATAGGAGAACAACGTTGCTGTCCTCTGTTTTGTCAATGGCTTCTATAGACGGTAGCTGATACAGGTTCATTGATGTAATATTAACTGTTCATTCTTTATACTATACTCAATTCAATTCAATTCAACTCTTTATTGCCAGAATTTAACAATGCAACAAATCAAGGTTGATAAATCAACACTTATTACAAGAAAATAAAATAGAATTAACTACCGAGAACTAAAAACTAAAAATTTTTTCAGGCACCACCAGCAAAAAGAAAAGTTTTTGACCTCAAAGTCCATTCTCGTTTAAAATAATCATAATTATACTTCATCAAGCAAGAAACTGAATTTCTCAATAATTTCATAATGATTTTTCATGATTAAGATTGAGTATTCTGTTAATTAATTATCAATTCTAGATTGTTATTAGACGATCTGGCAACAGAGCAAAGCGAGAAAGAGATAGCGCTATCCGCTTTGTTGAATGATTGACAAGGATAGCAATATCATTGCTTATCAAACACTGCCATTATAACGTGGACCTCACTATAGGTCATGTACAAAATAAAATGATCGACATTAACAAAGATGGAAAAACGCAAGACAACATGGAAAGTAAATTATCATAAAATGTCAGACAATATAACACAATATCAGATAATATATGAAAAAAAAACATTAGACCAAGGATAGTATACAGTCTATACATACTATCTTCCATCTATATTATATATAAAAGCGAAATGGCACTCACTCTCTGACTGACTGACTGACTCACTCACTCACTCACTCACTCGCAAAACTAAAAATCTACCGGACCAAAAACGTTCAAATTTGGTAGGTATGTTCAGTTGACCCTTTAGAGGCGCACTAATTAAGAAATCTTTTGGCAATATTTTAACTCTAAGGGTGGTTATTAAGGGTTTAAAGTTTGTCTTTTAGCATGTATATTCTTCTTATTCATAATTGAAAAAAGGCCATACCATATGTTAATATAGAACTATAATCTAGAGTGAGTACCTCTTCGAAACAGTTGTTAATTGGTAACTAAATTAATAATTTTGTCAGGTTGGCATTAAGTTGAGTTGACTTTGTTAGGTTGGCACCAAGTTGAAGATTGAAATGCATTTATCGCGGAAAAATTGATTGGGCACTGCTACTTCAATCGGAGCTATTCCTGGGAATATTATATTACTAGCCGTCAGGCTCGCTTCTCTGGCCATATCCGTTTAGCCAGACGTTTAGTCTGTACCCCCGGCTGGATCGTCCTAACATATTATAAAAATGTTGAAATGAAAAATGCAGGCGAGCGAAGCGAGCCTGCTAATCTCATTCTTGGACAATCCAGTCGGGGGTCCAGTGGGCGGAGCCCCCTGGCTAGATTGATATGGCGAGCGAAGCGAGCCTGACGGCAAGTATACTATATTGCTACGTAATTTTAGTATTCTTCCATCGGACAACACAAGAAAATACCTTTCAATTGAATATTGTTTTTAACGATAGAATCTACAATAAAATCAATCATATAATCTCAAGCACATTAAGAGTAAATCTCAAGAATTCAATGAATAATATTGAAGAATTATTTACCTGATATTGATTCTATTGTTCTCAGAACTAGAATTCCAATTGATCTATTCTATAGTGAGGTTCACGTTATGATAGCAGTGGAAGAAGTAGAAGAGAGGCGTTTCCGATTCTCTGTCCTATCACTGCCTTCTATAGAGGTTAGCTGATATCTAATGTGATATTAACTGTTCATTCTTGATGAGAATAATCGATTATATTTCATCTGTTGGGAGATTATATTCCCCAATGATTGATTAATGTAATTAAATAATTGATATTGGATCTTTTGTTAGTTAATAATATTTCTAAATTGTTAAAAACCGATCTGTCAACGTTGTGGAACCAGAAAAGAGGAGCTCTTTCAGCTTTAACGAATGAAGTACAAGAAACGCAACACCAATGTTGATCGAATACTGCCATTATAACGTGTGTCTCACTATAAGATGCACAATTAAATTTAACGATTGTTAAGCATTCAAATTTATACGATGTATCAGCTACAATCAAATTTTTCATATTCAAAACAAATCCTAGAAATTTTTCAAAGCTGATTGAGATTCAAATAGAGAAATAATTACAATTCATGAAATCTCATGTCCTCGAAATTACAAAACCAATTAATCAATTATTCATTTTTCGCCACACTGCACAGAAAGCAGCTGTTTTCCAGTCCCTAAGTAGATCTGAAAGACACTTTTTTTGCAGACGACTCTCGTCTGACGTCAAAACAGGTTTCTTTCCGGCCTAGGCCGGAAAGAGTACACTTTCCAGCCGCTAACATGGAACTAAGAAAGGTGATCAAAAAACTTTTCATTATTTGTGTTCATTATTCAATAATTGAAACATTTCCAATAATATCATTTTATTGTCATTTGAAAGAATAAAAAAGTATAAACTCAATCTCCCACATAATTGAACATAATCATTTAGGTTATTTAGACATATCAGAATGAAAAATAAAAATACTTGGACAATTTCATGATATTCAGATTACCTCAGATTTGCTAGAGCTATGACCTCCCACTCCTGCTCTCGGAAGTGTTTAGTAAACATTATTATTATTTTATATATATTGTTTATTTTTGTGTGTGGCGAAAAATAGCGTTCGCACCACGGGCAAAAATGTTTTTCCAGCTCTCAATCTCCGATTGAACGATTGAACCGATTTCGAGCCGGAAAAATCTCATTTTCTGCTCTAGGTGCGAAATATACTATATCTTGATCAATCTGTTTGAATAATTAACTGTGATAAAAAAGTGAATATGGAAGTATGACCTACCGAAATAATTATAGTAAGAACCTCATGAAGAATATCATGATCCGTGAGCTCTCCACCCTCTTCTTGAATTGTCAGGAACTTCTGTATGAAATTCGATGGCGTTTTCACTTCAACTGCAACAAATATCCACAAATACAGAGTGACGCACGATTTATGATCCAATATTTAGTTTTGTCATGGAAATTTTAATGTCAAAAGTTAGAAATAATTTTCAGTAAATATATCAAAATATTATTCAAATATTTGTTATATAATAACAGTAAAAGAGTTAGATATAACTTGTCTACTGTATACCTGGAGATTAGTTTGTGACCATTACATGTTCAATGTAGCCACCATCTTGTCTGATAACTGCTTCATCACGAGCGCCTATGTTATTGGTGACTCGGCGACACATATCCTCGGTTATCTTGGGACATGCCTCAATGACGCAACAAAACTCCTCTAAATACAAAATTGCTAAAGAAGCGCTTAACGGTGGTTCGGAATCCACCTCACGCTGTAGGTCAACTCATCTCTAACATTATTCATCTCATTACTCCCGGTCAAGCCTATAGTGAGGTTCACGTTATAATGGCAGAGGAGAAATATAGGAGAAACACGTTGCCGATCTTCTGTATTGTCAATGCCTTGTATAGACGGTAGTTTATACAGGTTTATTGATGTAATATTATTTGTTTATTCTCGTTTAAAATAATCAATGATATCTTACTGAGCAAGAAATCATATTTTCCAAATCCATAATGAATTTTTATGATTGAGATGAAATATTCTGTTAATCAATCATGAATTTCTACATTGTTAAAAGCCGATCTGGCAACAGAGCAAAGCGAGAGAGAGATAGCTCTATCCGTTTTGTTGAGTGATAGACGAGGATAGCAATACCATTTCTAATCAAACACTGCCATTATAACGTGGACCTGACTATGGAGCTAATTTCGGCATCACCCTCAAAAAATATTTCCTGAAACCGACGCTTGAAAACTCCCAAAGTTTATATGCAATTCTCTACTGCACTCATATCTGACCTCAGACTCACCGTCTCACAAAAATCAGAATTGCTCGCCAGCTCCGTTGATTGTTTCGCAATGTATTTGAGTTCTAACACACACTTTATTGTATAGGGAGGTCCACGTTATAATGACAGTGAATGATTAGCAATGGTATTGCTATCCTTGTCTATCATTCAACAAAGTGGATAGCGCTATCTCTTTCTCGCTTTGCTCTGTTGTCAGACCGTCTTTTAATAATGTAGAGTTAATAATTAATTAACAAAATATTTCATCTTAACTATGAAAATTCATTAGGAAGTTATTGAAAAATATGATTTCGTGTTTAAACTTCCGGTAGTCGCGCCCTACTCAATCATTCCAGCAGTCGCTTGTTGTATTTTTTCCAAGTGTTATGTTCTCTGTTTACTGTCAAAGCATATTAATTAATTGTATAATTACTTTCTAATCATCTTGGATTATTTCACGCCTATGAACATTTGGATGATTACCATTTCATAGCCCAATAAGGTACATCAAGCAAAGCCATCAATTCTGTGTTATTGGTTCGTTTACAGTCCCCGTATCCAGTCTTCCCCTTTCTCATGCACAGTGCGACTAAATGGCACCTAAAGATGCTCAGTTGATACTGCAACTCAATGGAATGATGGGGGAAAAGTTTTGGAATGCGTATGTGATTCATTCAATAGTTTTGCGCAGCAAAAAATTGACACTGTTGTACTTTTTACAACAGCGCGACTGCCGGAAGGTCAATCAAATATAATTGATTATTTCAAACGTGACTGAACAGTTAATATTACATCAATAAACCTGTATCAGCCACCGTCTATAGAAGGCATTGACAAGACAGAGGATCGGCAACGGTGTTCTCCTTTGGTGAGGTCCACGATATAATGACAGTATTTGATCAACTTTCTTTCAACAAAGCCGGTGGTACTATCCTTTTCTAGGTCCCCAACGGTGCCAATAATTATGTTTTTCACAGTGTAGGAATATGATTAATTTATGCAGAGAATCGGCATCGCTATTCTTCTATCTTTATTCACTGTCATTATAACGTGGACCTCACTATATCTTTCTCCATTGCCTTTATAACGTGGACCTCACTATAGGACAGAGACACTCCACATCTTACAAGAATCATAATTGCTCGTCAGGTCGGTTGATTTTTTCACAATCTATTCGAATTCTGACACACACTATATCGTAGGACAGAGACACTCCACTTCTTACAAAAATCAGAATTGCTCGCCAGCTCGGTTGATTGTTTCACAATCTATTCGAATTCTGACACACACAATATAGCAAGACAGAGACACTCCACGTCTTACAAAACACAGAATTGCTCGCCAGCTCGGTTGATTGTTTCACAATCTATTCGAGTGCTGACACACTGGATTGTGAGGGAAGACAGAATTTTATTCATGGTTGTTAGTGGGGTTGCTTTTGCGGCTTCCGATTATTTATGCGAGGATAAAAGAATGTCTCTCGCATGCTTGAGTGCTGAATGTTTAACAGCATGTTGAGCATGCGCCGTCTCACCCCCTTGCCAACCCCTTTAGCCCCCCTTAAAGCCCCCTTGCCCTCAGGGTACAAGCTGGATTCATTGTGCTCTAGTGATATGAGCTTTGAGATCTGCCAACGGGCTACATTCTATAGAATCCTTCCCTGAAACTAAGGGGACGAGAAGCTGAATTTCTGTCTCTCTTGCTCTTCTATTGGAGACAAGCTTCCTTTTTGTCTTTCTCACTTAACTCTCTCTCTCTCTTGTTCCTCTACTTATGACACTAGCAGAGAGGAGTTCTCTCACTGTTTCTCTCGTTCTCCTACTGCAGACAAGTTCCCCTTTTGTCTATCTCTCTTCCTCTTGTTTCTCTCCTTATAACACTAGTAGAGAAGAGTTCACTTACTGTCTCTCTCGCTCTCCTACTACAGACAAGCTCCCCTTTTGTCTCTCTCTCTTACTCTTGCTTCTCTCCTTATGACACTAGTAGAGAAGAGTTCTCTTACTGTCTCTCTCGCTCTCCTACTGGAGACAAGCTTCCTTTTTGTCTCTCTCACTGTCTCTCTTGCTCTCCTACTAGAGACAAACTTCCTTCTTGTCTCACTCTCTCTCTCTTGTTTCTCTACTCAAGACACTACCTAGAAGGAGGTCTCATACTGTCTCACTCGCTCTCCTTCTAGAGACTGGCTTCCTCTTTGTCACTATCTCTCACTCTTGTTTCCCTATCTTCCTTTTTGTCTCTCCCACTATTTCTCTCTCTTGTTACTATACTCATGATATGGTAGAAAGATATACTAGTGAAAGAAGCTCATAATATCTCTCTCGCTCACCAACTCAAGAATAAGAGCTCACTCTCTTACTTTCTCTCTTGCTCCCTTATACTCATGATACTACCTGACAGAAGTTCTTTTGCTGTCTCTCTCCTTCTCCTACTACAGACAAGTTCCTCTTTGTATCTTTCACTCTCTCTCTCTATTGTCATTTAACGTAAATTAGTGTATAAGCCAGTTAATATTGTAACATACATAAATAAAGAAATCTAATCTTATCTAATCTCTCCTGTTTCTCTGCTTATATCACTACCAGAAAGAATCTCTCGCACTGTCTCTCTTGCTCTCCTACTGGAGACAAGGTTTTTTTCGTATCTATCTCTCTCTCTCTCTATTTTTCTCTTTCTCTACTTATGACACTAGTGAAGAGGAGCTGGTATCTCTTTGTGAGGGATACTAGGGAGAGAGCCTCATACTATCTCTCTCGCACCCTAACTCAAAATCAGAGCTCACTCTCATACTCTTTCTCTCTCTCTCGCTCTATAATATTCATGATAATAACCGAGAGGTGCTATCTCACTGTCTCTCACGCACAAGACAAGTTCACTATCTCTCACATTCTCTCAGTCTCTTTATCACTCCCTCATATTCATAGTAATAACCGATGGGAGTTCTCTTACTATCTCTCTCGCTTCCCTACTCAAGACACGCCCGCTCTCTCGCTCCCTTATACTCATTATAATGACCGAGAGGAACTATCTTACTGTCTCGCTCGCTCCTTCCTTAAGACGAGTTCATACTCACACGTTCTCTCTCGCTCTCTCATACTCTAGAAGAGCCCTATCTCTCTCTCTCTCTCTCTCTCTCTCACACACACACACATCTCTGCTCAAGACGGTACCTGAGACATACTCTCGACTACATTTTTTTTCGCTCTCGAGAGAATCATCATTGCTATCATTCTCTCACTCGCTCTCTCTTTTCCTTATACTCTGGATGAGATCCCTTTCTCTCTCTCTCACGCTGCTACTCATTACAGTATCTTAGACAGGATTGCTCAACCCCATACATACAAACGCACACCATCTCTCTTTGTCTTTTTTCCCTCTCTCTCTCTCTCTCTCTCTCTCTCTCTCTCTCTCTCTCTCTCTCTCTCTCTCTCTCTCTCTCACTCCCTCTCTCTCTTTCTCAGGGAATAGACATTGATATGTCCAAAGCTCCGCCAATTTATGTAGAAGCATAACAATATTATCTATTTTATCTATAGTTATTACAAATTGTTTTTTTCCATATTATATACAGCTCAATAGTTATTTTCTTAATTTATATTTTGTAAATTCATCCATAATTTTGCTGTATTGTAAGCAATTGTATATAAGTGTATAAGCCAGTATATATTGTAATCTACATAAATAAAGTACTCAATCAATCAATCATTCTCTCTTAACTGGAGACAAGCATCATTTTTGTCTCACTATGGTCCAGTTGCACAACAGCCGGTTAAATTTTAACCGTGATTAATTTTACGAGAATCAATCAGAGAAGGCGTTTTTGAAAAGACGGCTTCTCTGATTGGTTCTCGTGGAACTAATCACGGTTAAAATTTAACCGGCTGTTGTGCAACCAGCACTATGTCTTGTTTCTCCACTTATAAAACTACCCAAAAGGAGTTCTCATACTGTCTCCATCTCGCTCTCCCACAAAAGATAAGCTTGATTTTGTCTTTCTCGCTCTCCTACTGGAGACAAGCTTCCTTTTTGTCCCTCTCTCACTCTCTCCCACTCTCTCTATCTTCCACGTGAACTTTATCCTTCCATCCAAGCAGCCCGATGTGCGCATCTTTAAAATTGAGCTAAACAGGAGTTTTTCCAGAGTTTTTCCTGTGTTTTCCCTGAGTTTTCCTCCTCATTTGAGTGCCACCCTGAAGCTAATCGTTTTGCCCGTTAGCACATTGAAATAGCCACCGAAATTGAATGGCGTCTCTTTACCTATTCATTGCACGGAAATAGGAACTGCCCCTTGCAAAATAGGAACGGGCACTTTCAAAATAGGAACAGCTGAATTTTTCAAAAGAGTATGCACCTGAAAAGATAGAACCCTTCAAATTTGAAGCTCCTCTCTACTTGAAAGAGATGGAAGATCGGACCTTTTTGTTTAAGGATTCATCGAGTCTATTATAGCAGGCTAATTAGCACATACTGCATCAGACATGTTTTTCGTTCCACTTGGAACCTATTTGATCTAATTGGATGCCTGGATGTTCTCAGTTTGTCTCAATACGCCATTAGCTTGATGCTATTTTCACAGATTTCAAGGTGCGTACAGACTTAAGGCTGTTCGGTAGGCTACACCTTTTTACTTTCATTCAAATTTGATAATCTTTTTCAATTTATTTGTAAAGATCATTATTAAAATCTGGTGTGGCGCACTCACACAACTTTCCTTGCCGTTATGGAAATTGATCACCTGACGCTAGTGTTCCCGCGCATCTCAAGTCTACTATTCAAAGATTTGAGCCAGCTGGTGACAGGGCAATAACGCTGGAGACACACATGAGGTCTGCTATCTCTTCATAGTGAATGATTTAATAGAATCAACTATAACTTGCAATTGAATAATCACGTTTTCTCGAATTTAAAGCTTATTTTCAATTTTAGGTGAAAATGATACTGAAAATTAATTGTAGAGATTTTCATGCTCAATCTACTCCACTTGATTTTTTTTGTTTCAATTGTATCTGAAGCCTGATAATTGGGAATCTATCTGCATTGATGGGGCGGAGCTCCTGAAATTTTTACAGATATTGGACTTGTGGCAGTTGATAGAGCTCATCGATGACTATTTTAGGTATGAATTTGATCAAAATCGTTGGAGCCGTTTCCGAGAAAATCACGAAAAATCCTGTTTTTGACAACATTTTCGCCATTTTAGCCGCCATCTTGAATTGCATTTGATCAAAATTGTTCGTGTCGGATCCTCATAGTGAAAGGACCTTAAGTTCCCAATTTCAAGTCATTCCGTTAATCGGGAGATGAGATATCGTGTACACAGACGCACATACACTCATACACACACACACACACACACACACACACACACACACACACACACACACACACATACAGACCAATACCCAAAAACCAGTTTTTTGGACTCAGGGGGCCTTGAAACGTATAGAAATTTAGAAATTGGGGTACCTTATTTTTTTCGGAAAGCAATACTTTCCTTACCTATATGGTAATAGGGCAAGGAAAGTAAAAATGAGAAAAAAAGGCAACTGAAATTTTCAAGGGCCGGTTTCCGAGCCCGGGAAAGTTCTAGACTTTAAACAGCTGGAGAAAGAAAATAGCTTTCCAAAACAGGGCGTATAGTTGCAGTTTTCATAACAGTAGTCGCAGTTTTTATTTTCTCATTTCAATTATTGGAAACGTTTTTCCTTGACAGAATTGAACATTTCTAAATAATTGAAAATAGCTGAAATTTTACTTTATTTCCTCTTTATTTTATCTCGTGTTTAATTTTCTAGTTTTTTGAAACTCAATTCAAACGTGACTATGACAATGACTGCGACTACGCCCCGTTTCGAAAAGCCAATTTTCTGACTCCAGCTGTTCAAAGTCTAGAACTTAGCTAAATCCCGAGCTCGGAAACCGGCCCCAAGTGATCTAATAAGCGAGTTATGGGTTGTTGAAGTGACAAACTCTGTTTTCTTTCCAGATCATAAACGGTTTAGAATTTTCCATTGGAGTTTTTTCTAATACATTCAGTATATCATTGGCTTTGTTCTAATATTAGTTTTCCCAAGATGAATCCGAGTAATAATCTATACTATAATAAAGGAAAGAACTGGCTTATACACGTACGGGATAGGGGAATTATTATGTTTAACGCATCATCACGTCTCAACTACTCGACTGATCAACTTGAAATTTCGCATATAGATCCTTAATCAACTGAGGATACTTCCAATTCTTCAAGACTTCATCACGTCAAGTTTTCAGTGTGTCAAGTTTCAAAATAGACCTTTGCAGAGCACGGGTCACCTGCTAGTTAAACTGCATTTTCCAATTTCTAGATCCACAGCAATTTAACAGCTGTATAGAAAAATCTAGATCCATCTTATATATAAAAGCGAAATTGCATTCACTCACTGACTGACTGACTGACTCACTCACTCGTAGAACTGAAAATCTACCGGACCAAAAATGTTCAAATTTGTTAGGTATGTTCAGTTGGCCCTTTAGAGGCGCACTAAAAAATCTTTTGGCGATATTTTAACTCTAAGGGTGGTTTCCAAGGGTTTTAAGTTCTTTTAGCATGTATATCCTTCTTATTCCAATATCTTAAAATTATAATTGAAATGTCAATACCATATGTTAATATAGAACTATAATCTAGAGAGAGTACCTCTTCGAAACAGTGTTGTTCTGGTAACTAAATTGAAAATTTTGTCAGTTTGGCATTAAGTTGAGTTGACTTTGTTAGGTTGGCACCAAGTTGAAGATTAAAATGCATTTATCCAGGATCTCCTGAATACCAATTTATCCAATTAGCCAAAATTAGCGTTCTCTCAGCATTTCTGCGTTTCCTCACCTTTTTCAGTAATTGATGGAAATATATTTAAAAAAAATTCAGTACACAGGTTTAGCTGAGGTGTAAGAATTTTGTTCGCCAAAGATACGCCGATATAGTAACAGGTGTTTTTCGAGATCAAATTGACATAATACGTTCAAATTCGGTACAGAGGCTCCGCTGAGGTCTACATGCAGGCGAGCGAAGCGAGCCCGCTGATCTCATTTTTGGACGATCCAGTCGGGGGTCCGGGGGGCGGAGCCCCCTGACTAGACGGATATGGGGAGCGAAGCGAGCCTGACGGCTAGTACATTATAAAATGACAAGTTGATAAATCATAATAAGGAATACGAGTAGTAATTAGAAATAATCTCGTCATCCTAAAATTTTAGATTCGCATCTGTTGAACAAATGAGCAGCAAAATCAAGTTCCAATAAACGACGATATCACAATCTCCACAATCTCTAGAATTCTGAATAACGTCACGTGATAAACACGTACATTAACGAGACCTCATTTAGTTTTTGCAGCTACAACGAGGCTCAGATTCAACCGACATCTGTAACCTTGACGAGAAAACTCAACTACAAGCTGTAATGATTTCTCAGTTAGCTTACTTCACCTACCCTTGTCAAATTTCATCTCTTTTTCTCCATCTTTGCACCCTCTCCCTCCAACACCTTTAGAAGTGATTAAGTTATCTCTGTTTTTTCGTTCGTCAAAAGTGATCAAGCCATCACTCTCTCATTCCCTCTCACTTTGTCTCTCTCTTTTTCTCGCACTCTCTCTCGACCCACCTTCTTGTTCCCCTCCAGGAGTGATCAAGTTATTTCTTTCTTCCTCGTTCGTCATAAGTAATCGAGCCATCTGTCTCTCACTCAACTCACTCTCTCTCTCTCTTCCTCACTCTCTGTCTCACTCTCTCACTTACTCTCTCTATTTCTATCTCTTTCTCTCTCTCTGTTCAACCTCTTCCTCGCTCACCTTTGGAAGTGATCAGGTTATCTCTTTTTTCAAGTTCGTCAGGAGTGATCAAGTCATCTCTCTCTCTTACTCTCTCCCTCTCGCTCTCTCTCTCTAACTCTCTCCGACTCACTCTCCTTTTCACCAACTCTCTCCGACTAACTCTCTCACTCTCTCTTCAACCTCTCCCTCGCTCACCTTCAGAAGTGACCAGGTTATCCTTGTTTTCAAGTTCGTCAGGAGTGATCTAGCATCTCTCTCCCACTCTCACACTCTCTCACTCTCTCTCTCTCTTACTCTCTCCCTCTATATTTTTCTCTCTCTTCCTCTTTCTGTCTCTCTTCCTCTCCAACCTCACCTTCAGTAATGATCAGGTTATCTCTGTTTCTCAATTTCGTTAGGAGTGATCAAGCCATCTCTCTCCTACTCTCTCACTCGCTCCCTCTCTCGTACTCCCTCTTTCTCTTTTGATTTTTTCTTTTTATCCCTTCTCTCTCTCTCTTTCTGTCTCGCAATCTCTCTCTTCAATCTCTTTCTCGCTCACCTTCAAGAGTGATCAACTTATCTCTGTTTTACACGTTCGTCTAGAGTGATCAAGCCATCCCTGTCTCTCTCACACTCACTCGCTCTCTCTCACTTCAATCCCCTCCTCACCCTCGCTCTCTTTCTCTCTCTCTGTCCTTCTTTCTCTCTCTGTGTCGTCCGTCAGACCATCCTGCTCTCTCTTTTCTCAGAAGTGATAAAGCCATCTTTTTTTGTAGGTTCGTTAGAAGTGATCAAGCCATCTCTCTCTCTTCAATCTCACCCTCACTCACTCTCTCTTCCTTTCTCTCCTTCTCTCTCCTACTCTCTCATCCTCTCTCGTTCATAAGACCATCCTGCTCTCTCTTTTCTCAGAATTGATAAAGCTATCTCTTTCTGTAGGTTCGTCAGAAGTGATCAAGCCATCACTCTCTCGCACACACTCTCTCTCTCTCTCGCGTCCATCAGACCATCCTGCCCTCTCTCTTTTCCGCTCAGATTTCAATGAGTCCATTAAAACGACATTAACCTCGTTTTTCAGTTGGGCTCGGCCCATATCAGCCAGGCAGCCTCCCTGTTCCCCTGCCTTCATCCTACTTCTGATTATATCTGCTGAAAAAAGTGGCCGTTTCTCCCCTCTCTTGCAGAATAAATTGTTTCATTAACATTTAGTGAAGATTTAGTAGTAGTGTAAACAGTGGACATTAGCAGCTTAGTCTGATAAAGGAGGCTTGAAGAGGGAACCTCATGATAAACGTGGTAAAATGATGAATGATAATAGACTGGCAATGACTTTATTCTCAACAAATTGGTGTTTTAATAGCTCTCTTGAACCAGATGATACTAGTAGTTCTGTGAACAGTAGACCTCGCGCTCAGTGAGTTACATTGACCTGTTGTTATCTTTTCTCAAAAATTAATAAATAATTTATCAATTAAAAATGTCTAGAAAAATCCTAAATAAACATAGAGCTTTCTGTCCTATCGTACCGTGACGTGTCGTCCCGGAATGTGATTGTGAGCGCTGTTATCAGGTCTGGCTGCAACTGTCTACAACGTTGATGGAAAGATAAAATTTCCAAGATGTTCAATGTTTTTGAACGGGTAGTATTATAGTCAACTGTCTACTAACTTTAATGGAAAGATACATTTTCAAGATGTTCGATGTTTTTGAACGGGTAGTATTATAGTCCACTAGACAGCTGATTTATGATGAATAATTCTATAGTCTGATTTTTACGGTAATATTGTCGTATGAAGGAGGCTCCTTCTTCCTTTTATATTATCCTTGAAATGCAAAATTCCCAAAAACCTTGTATATACGTCGACGCGCAATTTAAAAAGGAACATACCTGTCAAATTTCATGAAAATCTATTACCACGTTTCGCCGTAGATGCGCAACATAAAAACATATAAACATTTAAACATTCGAACATATGAACATTTGAACATTTGAACATTTGAACATTCGAACATTTAAACATTTGAACATTTGAACATTTGAACATTTGAACATTTGAACAATTGAACTTTAAACATTCAAACATTTAAACATTTGAACATTTGAACATTTGAACATTTGAACATTTGAACATTTAAACATTCAAACATTTGAACATTAAGAGAAATGCCAAACCATCGACTTGAATCTTAGATCTCACTTCGCTCGGTCAAATATATTTTGTGGAACTAGTCGATCTATTTTCATTTAAAACTTTACAATATTTGCTCATCCTTGTGTATAGGCTGAGAGGCAAGTTCACACTACAAATGTTGATATGAGCGAAAACATGAAAACTATTAAAAGCAATTAACCTATAGGGCTCCTTAACCTATTTCGGATTATGTGTAACCTTATCTAAATTTGGGAGAAGAATAGCACATCTATACATGATCTATTTTTCCTCTCCCTATCATTTTTGATGATATACTTATTGTATGAATCGATAAAAAATGAAGAATTAATGAAACATGAACATGAAGCACAGATATAACCCTTAGTTAGTCAACTGAGTGCCGGTTGCACGAAAACCGGTTGAATTTCAACCGTGATTAATTCTACGAGAACCAATAAGAGAAGCGGTCTTTTCAAGAAATCCTTCTCTGATTGGTTCTCGTGAAATAATTAATCATGGTTGGAATTTAACCGGTTTTTGTTCAACCGGGTCTCAGTATTAGTGTTTACTTGGTCTATTCATCCTATACCATTAAACGAGCAATTTCTGTTTATATGTTTGTATTTCACCGGATCTCGAAACCGACTTCAACGTTTCTCACGAAATTCAGAACATAGTAGGTTTTATAATATAAAAATTCGATTGCACTAGGTCTCATCCCTGGGAAAACTCGCTGTAGGACATTAGAAGGATAATTATTATTCATCCTTGGAAAAACAGCTAATAATAATATTATTTCGTCATCTGTTGATGATGGGAGTGAGTGAGCGAGTTCATGTGTGTGGGACTGTGTCAAAATTATGACTCAGCTGTTGAACTTTTGTAATCATTCAATCAGGTACTTAGTGCCGGTTGCAAAAAGCCGGGTTATTTTCAATCCTGATCAATTCCAGTAGATCCATCTTTTTGAAATGATCTTCTCTGATTTGGTTCACCTGGAATTGATTAGGATTAAAATTCAACCGGCTTTTGTGCAACCGGGCCTTTGTGAGGGAAATTTTAGCATTCCTCTGGGAATTAATCTCAATTTACTGTGATTAGATAGAACAATTCTGTATGAAACATGAATGTTATTATAATTTCTTCTTCCGTAATAAATTTTTCATGCTTTTGTACTCCAGAGCAAAGCTCGGTCCCAGATATTGAAGATAATTGAAGATAATACAATACTACTTGTTTCAACGGTTAAAACTGGAAATAGTGTGAACAAATAAACTATTAAAACATGAAAAATGAAATGAAAAAAAATGAAAATGAAAAAATTCTTTATTAGGCGGAGTTAGGACTTTACGGAGTTAGTACTTAAACATGTACTCATATTCAAACACAATAAATACTACTTGCATTAACGGTTAAAAACTTATTAACGGTTTATCAGTTCTGATGACGATATTTGGGATAGGCCTACTTGGTTCAGTCACGTCTCGGCCAATGACATTCGAGCTCGACCTTCATTGGTCAAGGGGTTTCGCCCAATCGTAGGGCTTCATCCACTCCATTATATCCTGCAGCTCACTGTTCAAGCTTCCAGTTCACTGGAGATTGATAATTATTATGTTATAACGAAACTGGTATTTCGAGTTGTTTTGATAAATTACAAGTTTTTACAATATCAAGTCGATCTCAATGAATATAGGGTTCTCGGCCAATGACATTCGAGCTCGACCCTCATTGGTCAAGGGGTTTCGCCCAATCGTAGGGCTTCATCGACTCCATTATATCCTACAGCTCACTGTTTAAGCTTTCAGTTCACTGGAGATTGATAATATTATGTTATAACGAAACTGGTATTTCGAGTTGTTTTGATAAATTACAAGTTTTTACAATATCAAGTCGATCTCAATGAATATAGGGTTATCTACCTCAATATCAGCTTCACAGAAACACAGAAAATCTATAAAATAATGTAGGAAATAGAAGGCTTATACATGTAGGGGATAGGAAATTCACGAATGACGCATCATCATAATATCTAAACTACTCAACTGATCAACTTGAGATTTTGCATATTGCTTCTCAATTCACCGAGGATGGTTATAGGCCTATTTGAAATTCTTTAAGATTTCAGTAGCTCAAGTTCCAGTTTGTCAAGTTTTCAATTCGACCCTTTTGGAGCACAGGTTACCAGCTAGTTCCAAAATAATATTATTACTATTATTGAATAAGACACGAATAAATGTTGTCAAATTCTACACAATTATCCAACTATGGAACGGCTCTACAATATTGACAATGACTCGAATCTCTATTACTATTAGTAATGTCGTAGACCATGAGACCAAGAAGTAGTCTTTGATAGAACTCATGGAACAAATTCCCTCTGGAAGGCTTTTGGCCCGGTTGCACAAAAGCCGGTTAAATTTTAACCGTGATTAATTCCACGAGAACCAATCAGAGAAGGCGTTTTTGAGAAGACTGCTTCTCTGATTGGTTTTCGTGGAATTAATCACGGTTAAAATTCAACCGGCTTTTGTGCAACCAGCACTTAGTAATGTTGAAGAAGCATGAGTCCAAGGAGGATTTTATGAGACTAATGGAACGAGTTCCCTCTGAAAGGACTTTGAATGAGAAAAACATTTCTCACTGTTTCAATTACCAGTGGTTAAATTTGAAGAGACAAGAAATTTTCAAGTTGCACTCATTTTCTCTGACAATACAGCCAGAAATGTCTGAATCACTTCTCATTCCACGGCTGGCGGAAACGAGGTTAATGTAGTTTTAATGGACTTATTGAAATCGCAGTCCAATAAGTGTTGCTTTGAAACTCTTTAAAAAGAAGAAGGACAGAGATAGTTGCCGGAAGTTACTGGGATGCTGAGGATCTGAATGGAGTTTAGTGATGGAAGGAAACGAGAGAAAAGAGAGAGAATATTGAGTATGGAAGAGATGTAAGGGGAGAGAAGAGAGGGAGAGACAGAGAGAGCGTGATTGAGGAAGTGAGAAAATTGGAGAAAGTTATAGAGAGAGAGAGAGAGTGTGAGTGGGTGTGAGAGTGTGAGTGAGTGTGAGAGTGAGGTAGGAAAAGAAAGAGAAAAAAAGGGAGAAAAAAACATAGAGAGATTGGTTGATTGTTTCATTTTTCTCCTGGAAGGTTTGGTATAGAGAGAGATAGTGAGTGTGTGAGATAGAGTGAGTGAGAAAATTGAAGAAAATAGATAGATAGAGAGAGAGAGTAAGTGTGAGAGAGAGATAGTGATAGAGAGAGAGGTGATAGAGGGAATGAGAAAATTGGAGAAAGTTATAGAGTGAGAGGGTGTGAGAAAGAGGTAGGAAAAGAGAGAGAGGAAAAAGGAGAAATAGACATAGAGAGAGAGAGATAGAGGGAGGAAGAAAAATGAAGAAAGATTGATATATAGAGAGAGGGTGTGTGAGTAAGTTGAGAGAGAGAGATATAATAGAGGGGGTGTGTGTGAGAGAGAGAAAGAGATTCAGAATCCTTTATTCATGTGTTCAACAAAACAAAATTCTACTTACGTTCTAGCGTTGAAAATAATTATCATTAAGATTGAAATAACGTAATATTACCTTGTATAGTTTTACAATAATATCGAGTGGAGAAAAATGATGAAATATGGGAAATTACTGTTGAATTGTGGTACTCTTCCATAATGAAAACATGAATTGAAAAAGTGGTTGACAATTTCAATTTGTGTTTTCAAATATGGGAAATTTGAGGTATTACTTTATACGGTGAACTTTGGACCTTCAGATGTCCATTGCCATAGGGTAGGAGTCAGAGAAACGAGTTCATTTGTTTGTTTCAATTTCCTTTCTAGCTTAAAACTAGAAATGTATGAGAGATTATGATTGGATAATGCGGGAATGTGACTGAAAACTTGAAGAAAAAATCTGGTGTGGCGCACTCACACAATTTTCCTTGCCGTTATGAAAATTGATCACCTGACGCTAGTGTTCCCGCGCATCTCAAGTGCACTATTCAAAGATTTGAGCTAGCTGGTGACAGGGCAATAACGCTGGAGGCACACATGAGGTCTGCTATCTCTTAATAGTGAATGATTTAATAGAATCAACAATAATTTGCAATTGAATAATCACATTTTCTTGATTTCAATTTTAGGTGGAAATGTTACTAAACATTAATTGTAGAGATTTTCATGCTCAATCTACTCCACTTGATTTTTTTGTTTCAATCGTATCTGAAGCCTGATAATTGGGAATCTATCTGCATTGATGGGGCGGAGCTCCTGAAATTTTTACAGATATGGGACTTGTGGCAGTTGAAGGAGCTTATCGATGACTATTTTAGGTATGAATTTGATCAAAA
>NC_052513.1:44878502-44880538 GCF_014356525.2 Nilaparvata lugens | reverse complement strand
GCTGCAAATCACCCCGAAGACCTCTGCTACTGCAGACATTGACAACAGGGCTAACAGCTAGATGGAAATTCGATGAGAAACTACTATCCAAAAATTAGTTGCCAGCCCGGGAATCGAACCCGGTACCTCCCAATTGCTAGTCAGGAATGCTTGACCCTTACACCAAACTGACATACTCCGGATAGCAGCTCTCATTCTATACGAAGCCACAGCGGCCAACCAGTTACAGATGGATTAAATAGAGAATGCATTTATTCAAATGCTAATAATATATAATTATTATTTAACGAAAATCCTAAATAAATGCTGTATTCACCCGAAGACCTCTGCTACTGCAGACATTGACAACAGGGTAACAGCTAGATGAAAATTCGATACAATCAATCAAATCAATAAATCAATCAACTTACTGACTTACAAACTGAGACAGAATGATTCGATTAGATTTACTCATTCATGTATGTTACAATATTTACTGGCTTATACACTTATTTACATTAAATGACGATAATGCTAGTTATTCAACGAATTTTACTAGCTATAAATAATTGATCAATGAGAATAAAGATCAAATGCAATCAAAATAACGAAATATAATAATGTGATGTAACTAATGTAATAATGTAATAATGTCATGTGAAGAGAGATTGATTGATTGATTGATTGATTGATTGAGTACTTTACTTATGTAGATTACAATAGACTGGCTTATACACTTATATACAATAGCTACAATACAGCAAATTATAGATGAATTACATGATATAGACTAATAAAATAATTATTGAACTGTATATGATATGAAAAAAGCAATTTGTAAATAATAACTATGGATAATAATTATATTGTTATGCATCTACATAAATTGGCGGAGATTGGACATATCAATGTCATTCTTCGGAAGAATATTAAAAATATCCTCCCCACTAACTCTCTACCTAGAGAGAGAGTGAGTGAGTGAGAAGAACCATGTGAGAGTGAGAGAGAAGAACTAATCAGAGATATAACTTACCACAGAGTACATCAATAGTAACAGCGTTGATTAGATCAAGTACGTTGATGGTCTATGGCAGTGCTCTCTCACTTATTCACGAAAAATTGCTGTGTTTATTGAAGGTCGCCACGTAGTGCACCATCTGCTTACGCCGAAAGTTGGGTTAAAGTTTCTGTTTTTCCACCATTGTTTTCCTGTAATTTAACCTCAAAATATTGTATTGAAATTCTTAGGCCCGATTGCATAACAGTCGGTTAAACTTTAACCGTGATCAATTTCACGAGAACCAATCAGTGGAGGCCTTTCTGATATGACGGCTTCTCTGATTGGTCCTCGTAGGATTAATCACGATAAATTTAACGGCTTTGTGCAACAGGTACCAACTGTGATGTCATCACGTATTACCATGTGTTCAAAAAGAATGAAATATTTAAACACTTTTATCTATTTTTTCCCGCCACACTGCTCAGAAAGCAGCTGTTTTCCCAGTCCCTACGTAGATCTGAACGACATTGTTGCAGACGACTCTCGTCTCACGTCAGAACAGGTTTCTTTCGGCCTAGGCCGGAAGAGTAACCTTTCCAGCCGCAACATGGACCTAGAAGGTAATCAAAAAACAGCTGATCGAAAAACTTTCATTATTTGTGTTCATTATCAATAATTAAAACATTTATAATAATATTATATTAATTATATTATTAATTATATTATTATGTTCTTCATGATATATATTTAAATTTGTATATAAATTTTATTATTATATATCAAGTGTCCCCACACAGGGTAGCCTATAGGGAAAATATTAGAAATTAGGAAACAATATTGTATTTGATTTTGGAATGCATTTGATTGTATAATTATTTTTTTTTTTTTTTTGAATAAAGAAAGAAAGAATAAAGATATCATCTTATGGCATTTGAAAGAATAAAAAAGTATAACTCAACCTCCCACATAGTTGAACATCTTTTAGGTTATTTAGACAAATCAGAATAAAAAATAAAATACTTGGACAATTTCCAGATATTCAGATTACCTCAGAGTT
>NC_052513.1:44851002-44873502 GCF_014356525.2 Nilaparvata lugens | reverse complement strand
CTATGATAATCTTTATTTTCTTATTTCTATAATTGAGAATTTTTTCCTTGACGAAATGAAACATTGCTAAAATAGCTGAAACTTTACACTTTTTCCTCTTCATTCTTTTTGTGTCCAATTTCTAGTTTTTCGAAATTTAATTTAAACGTGGACCGCGACTACGCCCCGTTTCGGAGAGCATGAGAGGTTCGCTTAGGGTGGGCACACACCAATTAGTCTAGACAAGTATAGTCACAATTAGTCACAATACTTTATATAGTTGCTTACGAAGCAACACACACCGATTAGTCATTGCAATTAGACATGTCCCTTATAAGCAACTATGTGAAGTATTGTGACTAAACGTGTCTTGTCTTTTCTTGACCAACTGGTGTGTGCCTAGCCGTAAGGTAGGGTAGCTTATTTATTCAATAAACGTTTTTTCTATTGTATTCGGAAAGCCAATTTTCTGACTCCAGCTGTTTAAAGTCTAGAACTTAGCTAAACCAGAGCTCGGAAACCGGCACTTAATTATTCCTGAGATTTTTGAAAGAAATCTGTACAGTTACAGCTGTTATATAGCTATGGTGAATGTGATATTTTCGACCTCAAAATTTAAGTGTTTTTATTCTTTATTTTGTGAATTTAAAGTTTCTTTCATGTTTTCAAGAAACTTTTATTATTAATCCATACAAATTCAAAATTGTTTGTTTTATTCTAATTTTATATTTTAGATTGTGATTTGGTGTAGAAATTTGAATGGACATAACCTATAATATTTGGACAATTTAAAACTAAAATTGGGAAATTGAAGAAGTTTTAGGCAATAGCCTGTTTTTTCTTTTCCGATTCTTGTATTTTTTTTTTGCTAACCTCATGAATAAATAAATAAATAATTGCAAAAAGAACAAACTTACCTCTAGATGAAAATATACCATCGGCGATCATCCCAAAATAGTCGTATACATGGTCCTTCTCAATAGCGTTCGGATTTGTAAGCACATTCTGGAAAATGAAACTTATTTGAGAATCAATTATCTATTAATTTATTTAATCATAGACAATAGATACAATTTAGGTGTAAACAACAGGCGTTTGTTCAAATCAGCTTACAACCTTAATTTCAAATTTGGAAAACCTTGAAAACCTTGGTATCACTGATGAAAATGGAGTTAATCTCTGATAAATGGATTAGAAAGTCAGCTATGATAGTCTAGAAACATGAGTAGCTCGATGTTAGTTATAATGGCAGTGGAGAAAGATAGAAGTACAACGTTGCCGATCCTTTGTCATGTCAATGCCTTGTATAGACGGTAGCTGATACAGGTTCATTGATGTAATATTTACTGTTCATTCTCGTTTTAAATGGTCAATTAGATTTCATCAAGCAAGTAATTATATTTATCAATAATTTTATAATGGATTTTCATAATTAAGATGAAATATTTTGTTTATTATTTTCTAATTCTACATTGCTAAAAGACGATCAGGCAGCAGAGCAAAGCGAGAAAGAGCTAGCGCTGTCCGCTTTGTTGAATGATAGACAAGGATAGCCATACAGCTAATCAAACAGTGCCATTATAACGTGGACCTCACTACAACAGATGATGTCGAACAGATGATGTTTGTAAGAAAGGGGGAATAATTTAATAATTGGGATGAAATATTTTGGAATATAAGACGATCTGGCAACAGAGCGAAGCGAGAGAGAGATAGTGCTATCCGTTTTTTTGAATATAGACAAGGATAGCAATACCATTGCTAATCAAACACTGCCATCATAACGTGGACCTCACTACAATCTAGAAAAATGAGAAGCTCGACATAAGTTGCTACTTGTCTCGGTTATCTATACTATAATAAAGGAAATAACTGGCTTATACACGTACGGGATAGGAAATAGTTATTAGTGCAACTAGTGCGCAAAGTGACAGTTTGCTGCATCGAAAGAAACGTTTACGCCCGAGCCGTAGGCGAGGGCGGAATGGTTTCTTGAGTGCAGCAAACGAACTTTGCGCACGTATTTCACATTAAATTTTTCCTACAGTTACCATTGAATATGAAAAGTGGGTAATTATGGGTAAAATTGCCTGAATAATGTAGTAGTGTTTGAATGGCGGGGGGCAGCTGTGTGGTGTGTGCTGTGGTGGCACTGTGCTGTCGTTGTCCTCCATTATAATATCTACTTAATAATTAGCGTGTTGTGCTTCGTTGCACCTCTGCTCACTATAGCAGCCCTCTCACTGTTACCAACTTCATTTTGATTTTGCTGCACTGGTGCTCCATATAACCTACTAACTATTTTGCGTTGTCATGCTGCAAATCTGGAGTACGCAAAGTACTCACTTTGCGCACTAGTGCGGAAAAGTGATTCTTTGCAGCCTGCAATCAGTGCACAAATGGTCACTTTTCAGGGTATCTGTAGGAAAATTATATTTTACGCATCATCACGTCTGAAATACTGGACTGATTAACTTGAAATTTTGCATATAGATTCTGAATTAACCGAGGATGGTTATAGGCTTATTCTCAATTCTTAATGATTCCATTACGTCAAGTTTTCAGTTTGTGAAGTTTTCAAATAGACAATTGCGAAGCACGGGTTACCTGCTGGTCCAAAATACACCTTGTGAGAGATTTTTCAGGTTAGGTCAGATGTCTCATGGATTCTTGAATATCACCTTAATATCAATAAAATATAAAAAAGTTTTATAAGTTATTAGTTTACTCAACTTATTTCTATTATGAACAATGATACCAGATACAATAAAAAAGGGTTATAATCTGATCTCATAAATTCTACAATATTGCTTAATTGAAACAATGATGTTATACTTAGGTTATGGAATGAAAAAGACTAAGAAATTGTCAAAAACCACAGATTATTGATACTTAGAAAGAACGGTATCGGTTATTACACCATTGTCAATCTTTGATGAACATTATGAGTTTCAGTATCAATAAAAAAGGGTTATAATCTGATCTCATGAATTCTACAATATTGCTTAATTGAAACAATGATGTTTTACTTAAGTTATTGAATGAAAAAGACTAAGAAATTTTCAAAAACCACAGATTTATTGATACTTAGAAAGAAGGGTATCGGTTATTACACCATTGTCAATCTCTGATGAACATTATGAGTTTCAGTATCAATAAAAAAGGGTTATAATCTGATCTCATAAATTCTACAATATCGCTTAATTGAAACAATGATGTTATACTTAGGTTATGGAATGAATAAGACTAAGAAATTGTCAAAAACCACAGATTTATTGATACTTAGAAAGAACGGTATCGGTTATTACACCATTGTCAATCTTTGATGAACATTATGAGTTTCAGTATCAATAAAAAAGGGTTATAATCTGATCTCATGAATTCTACAATATTGCTTAATTGAAACAATGATGTTTTACTTAAGTTATTGGATGAAAAAGACTAAGAAATTTTCAAAAACCACAGATTTATTGATACTTAGAAAGAAGGGTATCGGTTATTACACCATTGTCAATCTCTGATGAACATTATGAGTTTCAGTATCAATAAAAAAGGGTTATAATCTGATCTCATGAATTCTACAATATTGCTTAATTGAAACAATGATGTTTTACTTAAGTTATTGGATGAAAAAGACTAAGAAATTGTCAAAAACCACAGATTTATTGATACTTAGAAAGAAGGGTATCGGTTATTACACCATTGTCAATCTCTGATGAATATGCTGATAGTGAATGTTTTTGTGATTTTTCTGGCTTCAAATTTATCAAGTTTCTTGATATTTTTCAATTTATTAATGCATTTTCAAGTGTAATAATAATTTGTTTCATCTTTCTGATCAACCGAGATACAAAATTCTTAGTATAATGTATATATTTGGACTGTAAATTTTTGTGATCTTTATGAAAGTTTATAACCTCATTTGGACTATTTTTATCAAAATTAGGGAGAGGATCAGTTTTGGGTTTATCCTGTTGATTCTCTCCAATCATTAATTTGATGTTGTGATTAAGGAATGTAATAAATGGAATGTAATATAAACATTATGAGTTTCAGTATCAATAAATCTGTGGTTTTTGACAATATTCCTTAGTCTTTTTCATCAATATGAATAATTACCACAATATCAACTTCTCAACTTCACAAAAAGTGATACTTAAGTTACTTCGTGTAAGTAACTAATGTTTTTATGATAGAGCTATCTGCTTAGTCTTATGTTCCTATATCTATAGTGAGGTCCACGTTATAATGACTGAAGATAGGAGAACAGGGTTGCTGATTCTCTGCCTTGTCACTGCCTTCTTTAGAGGATAGCTGATACCGGTATATCTCTGATGTAACATCAACGGCTCATTCTTCCTTAACTGGGAACGATGCGGAGCTAGAAAAGAATAGCGCTATCTTCTTTGTCAAATGATAGACAAGGATAGCAACACAAATGTTGATCAAATACAGCCATTATAACGAGAATCTCACTATAGTATTCCTTAGTTTGGTATAGTTTTATTTCTTGAAGACATCGATAGATAAAGGAGAAGAGATTCAATTTGAAATATTCAACGTATCTGAGAGAGCAAACAGGTCAAGAGAATGTACGTGTCACAATGCAGTCTCCATTCTTGATTCATATTATTTCAAGTCACGTTCGAATGAGAAGAATCCAGTTGACTGGCCGTGTTCGTATCAGTGTCAGTGTCAGTGAATGATTTCAACTTGCTTTGAGACGACTATCCATATCAGAGAATTATTTCAGCTTGCTTTGTTCCAACTCGCGATTATAGCTGCAACTCTAGTGGGGTCGACGTTATAATGACAGTGTTTGATTAGCAATGGTATTGCTATCCTTGTCTATCATTCAACAAAGCGGATAGCGCTATCCTTTTCTAACTATATCCTTTTTTGGGAATTATAATTGATGAAAACCTTAAATGGGATGTTCATATTAAATACATATGTAGAAAAATTAGATATTTATCTTTCAAATTTTACCAAGTTAACAGAATTCTTAATAAGAACCACCTGAAAATGATGTATCATGCTCTAGTCAAGTCAATTCTGCAGTATGGCATAGTTGTTTGGGGAGGCTGTTTCAACTGTCATATTGCTGAATTATTTGTAGCACAAAGACTGATAATTTGAACTATATTAAGCAAACCCAGGCTCTATCCAACGGATATGGTTTTTAGTGATTTTGAGGTCATGACTATACGTCAATATATGACTATACATGAAAAACGTAATTGAGTACTTAATAAAATATAGATCGGATTTTCCTCTCACAATAAACTCTACTCTTAATTATTACAATCTAAGGGCCACTGCTAACAAATATGTAACCTATAACACTAATATTGAATGTATAAGGAGGCAATTAATCTACATAGGTATTAAAATAATAAACCTCATTCCAAATCACCTTCTCATGGACAATAAGATCTGCGGAAAAATTAAACTGGATATAAAAAACTGGACATACAGTAATTTCTTCCATTTAGATATATGACTCGAGATTTCTGCTCCAGCATTTTTTTCATTAGTTTTTTTCTTTTTTCAGTGGACTCGCTTACCTTTATTTTGAGTACCTATTCCTCTGTTTTCTTCCTTCCCCCCATTTCGCCCTTCCTTTTTTCCTCATTACTTCTCTTCTGTTCTTTGCCTGCCTATTACATAGGAAACCATAGTTGGCCAGGTATCTTCCTCTCTTTTTTTTCTCTTCTCCAACACACCCAAACACTAAGCCCATGGTTTTTTATATTTGTAACATTTTATTGTGTTTTATTTGTTTCGTAAATCTTTGTAATTTTGTTTTGTCTTGTTTTGTGTGTTTTTAATAAATTGAAATTGAAATTGAAAACTCCGCAACGTCAAATCGATCTCTTTCTCGCTTTGCTCTGTTGCAAGATCGTCTTTAACAATGTAGAATCAATAATTTATTAACAAAATATTTTCATCCTAATCATGAAAATTCATTATGAAGTTATTGTAGAATATAATTTCTTGCTTAATAAAATATATTAGATTATTTAAAAAGAGAATGAACAGTTGATATTCCATCAATAAACCTTCATCAGCTACCTATAGTGAGGTCCACGTTATAATGGCAGTATTTGATTAAAATTGGTGTTGCTATCCTTGTCCATCATTCAACAAAGCGGATAGCGCTATCTCTTTCTCGCTTTGCTCTGTTGCCGGATTGTCTTTTTACAATGTAGAATTAATAATCATTTAACAAAATATCTTATCTCAATGATGAAAATTCATTATGAAATTATTGAAAAATATAATTTTTTGCTTGATAAAATATAATTGATTATTTTAAACGAGAATGAACAGTCAATATTACATCAATGAACCTGTATCAGCTACCGTCTATAGAAGGCATTGACATGACAAAGGATCGGCAACGTTGTACTTCTATCTTTCTCCACTGTCATTATAACTATTACGACATCAATAAACCTGTATGAGCTACCTTCTATAGAAGGCATTGACTAGACAGAGGATCGGCAACGTTGGTCTCCTATGCTTCTCCAACGGTTTAGATTGAATCAACATTAGCTGAGATATGGCAGCTTTAGTGGTTGGTGAACAACCTTTGTAGGGTTATGTAACGTTATTTTATAGTTTGAAATGATCTTAAATCGCTCACTATTAACATGCAATGCAAATAGAGATTCTTGCATTATTGAGGCGACTCTATCAGCATGATTGAATAAAAACACACATTTGTTGTCAAGTTCTGAACAGTTTTATTCGGTACACGACCATGGTTAAAACTTTGTAGAATTTGTCAACATATGTGTGTTTTTATCCAATTATGGAACGGCTCTACAATATTAACATTGACTCAGTCGAATTCTTATCAGCAGTGCCTTGGTTTGCACTGCAACAAACTGGTCATCTACCACCAAAACTGCCATATCTCAGTTGAGCCACAAATGGCAACCACGTGCTCTCCTGAAATTTAAAAATTGCAGATTTCTGTTATGTGTTGTAACACGTGCTCTGAACATATTGTATTTAGGAATATGAACGCTCGAAGAGCTAGAATAATAAAAAGAACCGTTTCTCGAAACTATTGAGAATGCATTTGAATAGCTTACCTAGCCAGATGACTGGGGTTATTATTCTTTTCAAAGTAGTTTGAGACAAAATCATTCTTTCATAGAAATTTGCTAACAGCATTCCTAACGTCAGTCACAGACACGTTTACAATAGAAACCACATGGCCCACTGTGCTTTGTGTCAACCCTTGTATATATCTATAGCATAAGTTGATGGCAGGTAAATGAAGATTGTGAATAGCGATATAGATATATAGTTAGGAGAGAAGTAAATATAGATAGGTAGTTTACAATGTAACCACGTGGTTAGCATATGCTACAATTTTACCACGTGGTCAGCACATGGATATTATTGAAGCAATTATTTGATGATCAGTTATTTGAATGGTGATTACATAAAACGATAAACATGATATATGAGTAGATGTATTTATAAATTAGGTCATGAAGTAGATTAGGCTATATGTATAAAGTACTCAACAAATAATGTTGTACAATAAATTATAATTCAATAATTATTATAAGCTAATTAAGTTAGTTGAATCCGAATTCATAGGCTAAGGACAAATTTGTAAATAGAATAAATTAGGGATATTTGATTGAAACATGCTGACAATGAGTATGAGAAACCTGCTTAATTAATTAAGTAGTAATTGATTGGTATCTTATTAATTTGATTTATTCAACTCGATTGTAATGATGTACTGTATGACATTGTATTTTGTTCATTTCATGTATTTATTATTGAAGTATTTGCCATATTAAATTTATAAGATTGATTACTGTATTAATCAAATCAATGCATTCAATTGTCAGTATCCAAACTTCAGAGTTCAAATATTGATAAAAAATATGACATCATTTGTTTTAATAATGAAGGGGAGCCATAGTTTAAAATGATTTAACATAATAAACATTATAGTGAACTCAAATTGATATTTGAATTCAATTTGTAAGCAGAATATTAGCTGATGAGTTTGAGGGTAGGCGGAGCTAGAGGGCGAAGGGTGATGAGGGGTGGAAAATCGTGGTTCTAGTATATAAGCAGGCAGACCCTGTCTTGCAAGTTAGTGGCATTTGAGTGGCAGTTAGTGGCAGTTAGTTGCTGTTTGTTGCTGTGAGTCTCTTGGATTTTGGACAGTGTTCAGTGTAGGAGTGAGTTTTTGGTTTCAGACTTCAATTATCCTATAGGGAATTGACTGAGCCAGGTAAAGATTGTATTTAGTATTTTCAATTTTTCTCATTTCAAATCCACACCACCCCACCCTAAAAAGCCCAAATAACTATACCAAATTACATAGCATCAAAGTAAACAGCAAATTTAATTATTTAGCTTTTCTAAATACAAATCTGTAGATACAGTTTTAATTAACTTCTTGAAGCTTACAGTTGAAATTTTCTTCTAAGCACAAATAATAGTTTCTTAAAGCAAGGCTCCCCTAATCATATCCATTCTTCAAACTTTATCAATTCTCTTATTTTGACTATAATCATATTTTTTACTAGAGTTGTTCAATACTTGATTTTATATCTTATTGTTCAAGTAACCTGATAAAAGTAATAAGAACTGTTTGTTAAATTTTGTTGTTTAAAGATAAAACTTGAACTGTAATATTTTCGAAAACTTAATCATCTTGTATTTATATCTAATCATTAATATATTTTTGATCAATTTTTTATAAATTCATATAATTTAAAGTTCAATAATAAATTCATAATTAACCTTTGTTTTGCCTTTCACTTCGTACATTCCCTTACACACGACCCTGATCTATCTATCTTTATCTTTTTCTTCAATACTATTATTAGTTCAGTGAGTGAAATATAAGTAAAGTGATTACTTTATCAATTCATTGTAATTGATTGGCGCCGGGCAAAATACCGTATAGAGTGGGGGAGTTCGAAACCCACTCTAAATAAAGACCGAAGTGGGAAAGAGTTCACAGTAGATATTGGTCCAATCTTGAAATCAGGTACCAATCGATAGGTAATTAAATTTGATAAAAAAGTTAATGAAAAGTTACTTCAAAAAGCAAGAAAATAATTTAATTATTGTAGTGCACTCACTTCGACATCTTTCGGATCAGTCAAGTAGATGTGTAGATCCTGACCGAACCAAATTCTGAATCCAGAATTTGAATTCCTTGCTGCGTCTCGTATGATCTCAAAGCAACCTGCAACCAGAAAAATCATAAAGATTGGGATGTAATTGACCTTCTTGTGTGCGTGAAAAATAATATTATTTAGAATAAATAATATCACTTACACAAGATCATATTATCAGAAATCACTAAAGTTCTCCGTGGAACCTACTTTGTGAAAATAATTGAGAACTGAATTTTGTGAAGTGAACAACTACAAGACTCAACCTAATTCTACCTTATTATTATAATAATATTCCATTCTACTTTATTATTATATCCCATTCTACTTTATTATTATATCCCATTCTACTTTATTCTTGAAGTGAATTTTTTGACAACATCTCAAGTATCTTAAACTATGGAAATAATACACAACATGAATATTCACTCTCAATTTGCGTCCTTCCAGAAAGAGATTTGAAAACATAAGAATGGATCTCAATGTTTGCAGAAGACAATACTTTTACATAGCGAATAAATTGATTAACAACATTCCAGATTACCTCATTGAACATATCAATGGTAGATCCGATGAATTGTTCAAAAGAAGATCTATTGAATGTATAATAACCACTAGAATAGAGGATAAAATTTTTGATAAAATCATATTATCTTTCTCTATCAAGGTATGTTTTGCTGGCACTCTTACATCTCTTTCTTTTTCTTTCTCTTTCCATTTCTCCTTCTTCTCACTTCTTCATCTCTTTCATTTAATATTATGATATTGAATTTCTTATTATTTTTTGTTAATGTAATGTTGGCAACTCTCACCTGCGCACAGGATTTTCCTTGCAGGTGATTGGTTTCTTGTATTTTGCTGTTCAAGTGAAATTTTTGAATGTATTGGTTTTGGAAGAAACTCTACGAACTTAATCAATATTTGTGTTTTCATATAATTATTATCATAAAATGATAAATTATAAATATATACTCACCATACATATCCTTCCCAAGGAACATAAGAGCATTTCCGAATATAGGTAGAGTCCTTGGGCCAGGAAAATGTTCACCTAATTTCTCCAACCTCCTTCTCCGAATCTGAAAATTATTTCCAGTAGAAAAAATAACGTGAAATTCAAGAATTATCGCAAATTGAATAAATCTCGTTCTAACTATTTATTTAGCGTATGGTAGATTCACAACAAATGTGGCGGAGAGGAGAGACGATTGGAGGCGAATTGTGCAGGAGGCCAAGGTCCACATCGGACTGTAGCGCCAATTAAATTAAGTAAGTAAGTAGATTCACAACAAATATATAGCTCATGAGTCTCAAATGCCCAGATTTGCACTGCATATTTCTAAATTCTTTGATATATTGCGTAGTTTTTGGTCAGGAGAACATAAGTTTGTCTGACCGCCATTATTCTTAGTTGATATGAAGTCCACGTTCTATATTGTGGTCCACGTTATAGTGGCAATGGAGGAAGATGGGAGAACAGAGTTGCCAAGTCTCTGCCTTGCCACAACTGTTAATTCTAGTTTGAAATAATCAATTCCATCTGATTCTATCAATTATTACATCTGTTCATCAAGAGAATATATTTATATTACTAGCCGTCAGGCTCGCTTCGCTCGCCGTATCCGTCTGGCAAGGGGGCTCCGCCCCCTGGACCCCCTACTGGATCGTCCGAGAAAGAGATCGCTTCGCTCGCCTGCATTTTCCATTTGAGCATTTTTATCATTTGTTAGGACGATCCAGTCGGGGCTAAACGTCTGGCTAAACGGGTATGGCGAGCGAAGCGAGCCTGACGGCTAGTAATATAATATTCCCAGGAATAGCTCTGATTGAAGAAGCAGTGCCCAATCAATTTTTCCGCGATAAATACATTTCAATCTTCAACTTGGTGCCAACCTAACAAAGTCAACTCAACTTAATGCCAACCTGACAAAACTATTAATTTAGTTACCAGTTAACAACTGTTTCGAAGAGGTACTCTCTCTAGATTGTACTGTAGTTCTATATTATCATATGGTATGAACATTTTTGAATTATAATATTATTAAGAGACTAAGAAGAAGAATATACATGCTAAAAGACGAACTTTAAACCCTTAAAAACCACCCTTAAAGTTAAAATATTGCCAAAAGATTTCTTAGTGCGCCTCTAAAGGGCCAACTGATCATACCTACCAAATTTGAACTCTTTTGGTCCGGTAGATTTTTAGTTCTGCGAGTGAGTGAGTGAGTGAGTGAGTCAGTCAGTCAGTCAGTCAGAGAGTGAGTGCCATTTTGCTTTTAAACAAGAGAGTATATAATCTTCAATGATTTTGTAATGAATTTTCATGATTTAGATTGAATCTTTTGTTAATTATATTTCTTCATTGTTGAAAAACGAACTGACAACGTTGCGGGGCTAGAAATGGATAGCACTATCTGCTTTGTCGAATGATAGACAAAGATAGCAACACCAATGCTAATCAAACACTGCCATTATAACGTGGACCTCACTATAATCCTACTTCTTCAAGGTTTGTTTGTGTGGAAGAGAGAACTCAACTCTGCCCATAATAGAGATGATTCTATTCTATAATTTTAGACCATTCTCTCTGTTTGGAATACAAATTGGGAAACTTTTATGTTCAGCTGTTCTTAGTGAGAATTTGTGTGTATTTTTGGCTTCAAAATTCATAAAATAACTTAATTAATACAATGTGCAGTGATAATTAAGTGTAATATTTAACTATAATTTGGTGTTTTAATTTTTCTAAATTTAAAATTTGCATCTCATATTTATTTTTGGACGAAAGTTGACCTTGAACTTCTTACAGAACAAACATAACCTATTTTTTGGACATGTAATCAAAATTTGGGAATGGAATAGTTTTGGACCAAGCCTGTTGTTCCTTTCCAATCATATTTATATGATTTGTTATTGTATCCACGTATAAATAAATAAATTTCGAGAATAGAGGGTACAACAATAGAGAATCAAAAGCATAAGTAGATATCCCATGGTATAGGGCGTTTATGTCGCAAATTTTACTGTTATCTCAAGCCGATTGCTGTCGACTATTGTCGAATTTTACTGTTTTGTTGGGGTGAGAGTGTATGAACGGCACAATATGAGAGACTACAAGCGTCACACAGCTTCACAGGAAAGAATTACGTGGACTATCGTCTTGAGATAACAGTAAAAGTTGCGACAAAAACGCCCTATACAATGGGATATCTACTTACGCTATTGTTTCTCTACGGTACAACTATTCTTAGTAGCAGCTTGGATCTCAAGAATAGAGAGTAAAATGCTATTCGAAGCATTATAATCGATTTCCATGTCTATAAAATAGTAAATTAACCATTTTAAATGTGTTTATTATACTGAGAGGTCATGTAAAAGCATGATTACCAACCTTATGAAATATCAGGAACCCCACAATCATCAGAGATGAAGCAATGAGTAGATTCTCCATGTTTTTGAACATCAATCTCAGGATCTGGAAGAATATTTCAAAACAGATTAAATAAATAAATATTTTATTGTCAAAAACATAAAAATGTCATAACAACGTCATCAGCTTACAGCAATATCACATTGAATATCACATTTTATATTCATTATTTTAATCTATTTTATCTTAAAATCAATTGCCTAGTACACTCAAGTCAAAAAACAAACATTCACACAATTAACTTTCAAAATTGAATTTCGAAGAACTCATCTACCTTATTCATTTTCCAACAAGCAAATTCCTTAAAACCCGTTTAAAACTCTCATAGTCAACTAATCTTATCTCATCAGGGAGCGCATTAAAAAGTTTTATAGACATTTATTGCCAATTCTTTGAAGATCCTGCATACTGACAATAATTGGCTCTAATATCATTTTTATGCCGAGTTCCATAACTATGTACATTACTGTTCAGCACATACTCACTAATATTTTTTTCATTGATGTTAGGCAGCCAATATATACAATGATGGCACTGTCAAAAATAGTTAAAATCCATTTAAATCAATATTACTTCACAAAACAGAACTATAGGAGCGTTTACATTGGTCAAGTTTCCTTGAATACAAGTTTACTGGCGTTCCTGTAAGATGAATGTATTTTATCCAAGTTTACAAGAATTACCTGTATTAGTTATCCTCTATATTTATTCATGTATTCATTCATTTATTTATTTATGTATCATTGATACCCAAAATATCATTCTCAACTAAGGATGATTGGGAGTGGAATAACAGCTTAAAGCCCAGAACTTGAAGACAGTGACAAGACAGAGAATCGTCAACACTGTTCTTCCATCTTTCTACATTGGCATTATGAAGAGGATTTCACTACAGATTGATTGTTTCTCCTCGATTTCAGGCTACACGATAATACTATTCCAAAGTATCCAGTTTTTTGATGAAATATTCTAACCAACAGATATAGGAATTTATTTTCCATAGTACATGCAGTATAAACAGACGTATAGTGGGGTCCTCGTTATAATGGCAGTGTTTGATAAGCAATGGTATTGCTATTCTTGTCTATCATTCAACAAAGCGGATAGTGCTATCTCTTTCTCGCTTTGCTCTGTTCGTCTTTAACAATGTAGAATTGATAATTGATTAACAGAATATTCCATCTTAATTTATTATGAAATAGTTGAATAATATAATTCCTTGCTTAATAGAATATAAATGATCATTTAAACCCGAATGACCAGTTAATATTACATCGATAAACCTGTATCAGCTTCCGTCTATAGAAGGCATTGACAAGACAGGGGATCGGCAACTTTGTTCTCTCATGTCCCCCCACTGCTATTATAACGTGGACCTCACTCCACGTTATAATGGCAGTGGAGAAAGATAGGAGAACAACGTTGCCGATCCTCTGTCGTGTCAATGCCTTCTTGACGGTAGCTGATACAGGTTCATTAATTGATTATTCTCGTTTAAATAATCAATATTCTATTAAGCAGGGAATTACATTTTCAAACAATTTTATAATGAATTTACATAATTAAGATGAAATATTTTGTTAATTGATAATCAATTCTACAGTGTTGAAAGACGATCTGGCAACAGAGCAAAGCGAGAAAGAGTTAGCGCTATCCGCTTTGTTGAATGGAAGACAAGGATAGCAATACCATTGCTAATCAAACACTGCCATTATAACGTGGACCTCACTATATCGCTTCTAGGAAAATAGGGAATTCCGAGATATGACCATTTACCTGATGGAAAGAAGGGAGTTTTTGAAGATGACCAGAGCATAAAAAAAGAAAATATTAGAAGTTCTCCCTGATCAAATAACTATCAGACGGGGAAATAAGGGAATTTTTGATGATAACCAGAGCATACAATAAAAAATCTTTGAAGTTTTCTTTCACCAGAGTTATCTGACAGGGGAAAAAAGGAGTTTTTGAAGATAACCAGAGCATAGAATGAAAAATATCTTAGAAGTTCGCTCTCACCAAAGTTATTTGACGGGGAAATAAGGGAATTTTTGAAGATGAACAGAGCATAGAATAAAGAACTCTCAGAAGTTTACTCACAAGAGTTATCTGACAGTGAAAAAAGGGAATTCTGAAGATGACCAGAGCATAAAATGGAAGAATCGTGTAGAGGTTCTTCTCTGACGGGGAAAAAAGGGAATTTTTTATGATGACCAATGTCATCTGGCTGGGAAAAAGGGAATTTCTGAAGATGACCAGACGGGAATTAAACCGGTTAATTGGAATGAGACCCGAGATAAATATGGATTCGCTCTATCACGGCATTGCGCCATGTATTTGAAGGGTTCTGCCTCTAATTGGAATAACAAGCGATATGCTAAAAGCTCCAATAATGAAATCGTCAATTCAATTTATATGATAATCGCCTGATAATGTAGATTCAAGAGAACTCCAGAGCAAAGCAAACCGTCCCGGGTTCAGCGGCTGTATAATAATATTCCACTTTTTTCACCGCGCACAATTCACAGCTTCCTCAACTCTTTCAGGGATTTTTGTCTGCTCCAAAAACTTGCCGGGGTTTTTGAATTTCCACGGATTCACTTCTATTACCTGTGAGCTTTCTTCTTGTTTGGTTTTTGAGAATTTTTGTCGGGGTCAAATTTTAAATTATACTCCTTCCGTGAATGGAGAGGAATTTATTGATATAATAGAAAGTAATACCTCGGAAAATTACTTAGAATTATCTACCTTTTATTCAACTGACACAAGAAATTCAATTTTTTTAAACTTCCTGAAGCAAGTATTATCTCCATTTCATTATTATTGTATAAAATACTATAATCATAATACAATTATGACATTGGAGGAAAAACTAGGCTGAGCCTGTACTATTCCTCTCCAAAAATTTTGATAAAATGTTAATGTTGTCTAAAAGATAAGGTTATGTAATCACACACTGCTTCGTCACTTGATTTTCGGTCCAAGAATGATTATTTAAAATTTTGAATTTTGAAGGTTGATTTTATACTCTAAATAAATTACAGAATGTGTCACAATAAATTTAAAACTTTAGAAATATTGCACTTATTTAAAAAATTTGATCTATATGAGTATCTTTAACAACCATTGTTTCCCTATTCAAATCAATGGAGGGAACTTATAATCAACGATCTATATAATATACTAACGACGATCTATATATACAACGATCCATATAAGTTAGTATATATAAATCGTTGCTCATAATACATACACTATCTCAAACCCCTATAGTGAGGATCACATTATAAAGGCCGTGCTGGTATAGAAATGGTATTGATATCCTTGTCTATCATTCAACAAAGCGGATAGCGCTATCTCTTTCTGGATTTGCTCTGTTGCCAGATGATCGTCTTTTAACAATGTAGAATTGTTAATAATTAATTAATCAACAAATATTCTGTCTCAATTAAAAAAATTCATCATTAAAAAATAGAATTTCTTGCTTGATAAAATATAATTTATTGAATGAAAAAGACTAAGAAATTGGCAAAAACCACAGATTCAATGATACTTAGAAAGACCGGTTTCGGTTATTACACCATTGTCTGGTTTATGACACCAGTCTCTGGTTTATCAGAGATTGATAATGGTGTAATAACCGAAACCGGGCTTTCTAAGTATCATTGAATCTGTGGTTTTTGACATTTTCTTAGTCTTTTTCATTCAATGTGAATAATTATCACAATATCAACTTCTCAACTACAGAAAAAGGGGGAAAAATATTATTGATTATTTTAAAAGAGAATGAACAGTTAATATTACATCAATAAACCTGTATCAGCTACCGTCTATGGAAGGCATTGACAAGACAGAGGATCGGCAACGTTGTTCTCCTATCTTCCTCCAGCTACCTTAGCTACGTTTGCACTGTCGTATAAATTAGAATTGGAACAGTTTTGAGCTGTTACTTTTCTGGGAGTTGTATTAAGTGAAATGATTGATTAAATAGAAGACCTTCACCATGACTATCATGATCTATGTTATGATTATGTTACAAATTACGGCTCTTCTATGATAGTAATCATCAAGTTTTGACATGAATTATCATTTTCTAAAATAATTATCAGTGATAACTCACCCGATATCTGTTCCAATATCTGATAAACTAGCGTAATATCACTGTCACTGATAAATTCTATCACCAGGAACTTTATCTATCATTCCACAATATCACTAGAAAAATGTCATCTATGATAGATAACTATGTTATCTATGATAGGTACACTCGATAACTACCGAGTTATCTGACTGAACAAACTATTCAGCAAACTACTGGCAAGTCCAGTTCGATTATCACAAAAAAACACAACAATCGATCAAAAAAAACTGAACAATAGTTTTGTGACACAATAGTTGATTATATCTGTCACATAAAGTGGAAATAATCTAGTTGAACATAGAACAATCAAAGTATAGGTTTTCTCTGATATAACTTATAAAGATCCAGATGGAGATCATATCTATGTCAGGATATATCTATGTGATAACTTTTTTCAAAATGTCGGAGTATTTTTTTTTTTGCCAATAGTTGGAGAGTTGTGAAGGTCTACTGTAATAGATGTGTAACACGCTTCAGTTACGCTTTGTACCTTGATAATGAAAACCAGTCAATGAGGTTACGGCATTAGAAGGAGGAGTGGGAGAGAGGAAGTGAGAGGGATAGAGTGAGACTGAGAGTTAGAGGGCATTAGAAGGAGTAGTGAGAGAGACAGAGTCACTAACAGATTGATTAATTTGATTGATTGATTAATTGCCTTTGTTGAGGGCGGAGTTAGAACTATGTGAGTTAGAGTGAGACAGAGAAAGATATATATATATATAATATATATATATATATATATATATTATATATATATATATATATATATATATATATATATATATATATATAGAGAGAGAGAGAGAGAGAGAAGAGAGAGAGAGAGAGAGAGAGAGAGAGAGAGAGAGAGAGAGAGAGAGAGGGAGAGAGAAGAGAGTGAGTGAGTGAGTGTTTGAAAAAGAGAGTGATTGATAGATTGATTGAGTACCTTATTTATGTAGATTACAATATATACTGGCTTATACACTTATATACAATAGCTTAGAATACAGCAAAATTATAGATGAATTTGCATAATATAGACTAAGAGAATAATTATTGAACTGTATATGATATGAAAAAGTAATTTTTAATATAATAACCATAGATATTGTTATGCATCTACTAGTGAGAGAGATGAAAAGTTAGAGAGTGGGAGAGAAAGAGCTAGAGAGAGAGTAAGTGAGAGTGAGACAGAACGATACATAGATAGATAGAGAAAAAGCGTGTGAGATAGAGGGAGAGAATCATTGATTGAGTACTTTATTCATGTAGATTACAATATTGTAATACTGGTTTATACACTTATATACAATAGCTTACATTACAGCAAAGTTTTAGATGAATAATTTATATAATATAGACTGAAATAATGATTATTGAACTGTACATGATAATATGACAAAAAAGCAATTTAGAATTATTATAATATAATTTTTTTTTTTTTGCATCTGTATAGAGTGGCAGAGTTTTGAGCATATCAATGTCCATTCCTTGGAAAGGATACTCAGAATTATATCCTTCCCAGTAACTCTCTACCAAGAGAATAGAAAGAGAGAGTGAGTGAGTGGTTTAGTGAGAGAAAGAGAGTGAGAGAGAGGATAGAGTCACAGTGAGTGTGAAAGAGAGAGGACAGTGTGAAAGAGAAAGTATAGTTTGATAGCAGTTAGGGAGAGTGAGTGTGAAAGAGAAAGGAAGAGAGAGGATACTGTGAGAGTGAGAGAGAGAGAGTGGGTGGAAGAGAGAGGATATTGTGAGAGTGAGAGAGAGAGTGGGAGAGTGAGTGGGGAAAAAGAGAGAGAGGGACTGAGTGAGAATGAGATGAAAGAAGAATAAGACGACAGAGAAGGAAAAGAAATCTTTCTTACTTTGTGGTAAGACACACAAGCTGAATGAGTTGATCTCTTTTGAACGAATGTACAAAGGAATTCTATAGAGTGTGTGTACGTGTGTGTACGTATATAAGTGAACATACATGATACATGAAGTACGTATACATAGGTATAGATACATAGGTATGTACATAAGTGGAGAGTGCTCGAAAGCAAGCAATTAACTTCACCAGCATTGTCCGTGACCATGATCTTCAACAAATAAACCTGGTTTCAAGTTCATGTGAATTGAAGTTGAAAGCTTATAGTAATCTCATCCATGAACTTGTGGATAGTTTGAAGATAAATGGAAGATAAATGGAAGATAGCAAAGTCATGACTGAATTTTGTGAAGTGAACAACTACAAGACTTAACCTATTTCGGACTATGTGTACTCTTATCTAAATTTGGGAGAGGGATAGGACAAGGTTACCTTTTTTTCTCTCCCTATCATTTTGATGATGTACTTATTGTATGAATCAATGGATAATTAAGAATCAAAAATAAGGAATCAATTGATTATAGAGTGGAGAAAATGTTTTTTTTTTACAACTGCGCGTAAAAAAAGAGTTTACATACTCAATTCTCCTCTTAAAACAGCTTATTTCTGAGGAGAATCTACTTTTTCGCTCGCTAACCATCCGCGCATGCGCAGTAAATTTTTCTTTACGCACGCAAATCATTCGCGCATGCGCAGAAGAGTTTCTTTACGCTCGCCAATAAGCTGATGGTAAGCAGCTCGCCAAAAGGTCAGATCTTAACCTAAAAAGTCGGTAATTGAACTCCGCCGATATAAGTGATTTAACAGGTTTGGGCAGTTGTAGAAAAAAAATTGTATGTAATTCGCGTGTAATGCTTCTTTATCGCTCTTGCTAAATTATCACGCTCCGCTTTGCGTCGCGTGATAACTGTTTTACGCGAGCGATAAAGTCGCGCATTACGCTCTTAATACATAGTTTTTCTCATATTGTTTTCCATTACGAATTGCTTATTAATTAATCACAATTTTGTTATTGAATAACACGACTAGCAGTCACATTTCTTCAATAAATCAATTTTTTACTTAAGAAAGAGAACTGTTTCTTCAATAAACGAATAAATGTACGTCAACGTTATAATTTATCAGTACTTGATCGTCATTGGTTTGGCCATCCTTGTCTATCATCCAACAAAGCAGATGGCGCTATCCTTCTCCAGCTCCGGAAAGTTGTCATATCGTTCTTCAACAGTGCAGGAATATAATGAAAAAACAAAATATTTATTCTCAATTGAGACAACTCACCATTGAAAAATATATTTCCTCGACGAATAAAGAATACTTGATCATTTAAAACAAGAATGAACAGTACATCTTGAATGAAAAAGACTAAGAAATTGTCAAAAAACCACTGATTTATTGATAATTAGAAAGACCGGTTTCGGTTATTACACCATTGTCAATTTCTGATAAACTAAAACTAAATACAAGAGCAGCAGAATTTATACTAGTAGGCGAGTACTGCTATTGATCAAGGGCATGAACGCCTGCCATTGGCCTAGCTAGACAGTCTCCTCCCCCTCAACGGTGTGACGAAAAGGCGACTTAAGCAACAGAATCGCCATGATAATAAAATTTACTTTCAGTACAAAATAAGAACCAAGAGAACAAGTGTGAAAGATAATAAAACAAATATGTAAATGGAAAAACTATTGACTAATGTATGCTTACAATTTTATGATAAAACTAAATTCGTAGAGTTGTATTGGTTGAAATGAATCTGGTCATTTAAACTATACTGGGAGTTTACCTTGATTACCCTTGTTATTTCTAAAGCCTCTAGAATATTCAAAGATCTGCCTTTGTATTAACATGCAGAAACTCAACATTCTCCTTAACTGTGAACTTGTGATTATTTGTTATCAAATGTTCTGCAAAGTTAGATTCCCCATTTTGTTTATTCCAATCTCTGATGTGTTCTTTAATTCTACTTTTGAAACTTCTTCGTCTGACCCACATAACAAGCATTACAATTAGTATTTAAGTTTTGAGCATTGAAGTACTTTTTTCATTAAGTATTTAAGCATTTAAGTTTGTACACCCCGCTTTTATCCCAAATATCAATTTTGTCTGTACTCCAGCTAAAGAGACTATTATTTAAGATCGGTTTGGTCTTGAAAGCAACATGAAATCCATTCCTCCTCAATTCCCTACCTATCTAATCAGATACAAGGCCTAAATATAGGATTGATATCCAATTCTTCTCCTCACAGTTTGAGCCTACAAAGCTAGAATTGATTGAAATTTGTCTCAACTACACAAAAAGTGAAACAGTACATCTGATACACCTGTATCATCTATCCTCCTCAGAAGGCAGTGGAGAATCGACAACACTGTTCTCCCATATCTCTCCAATGCCATTATAACGTGGGCCTCACTATAGCAGTGTGATAGTAGGGTTTGGAGTGTGAGGGAAGGCGTGGAATGCTATTTTAATTGAACGCAGAAAGAAGCGGATAAAACATTCAAAATGCATTTCAGGAACGCAGCTTGGAATGATATAGGGTCTTCTAAGCTGTTCTCACTCACACCTCACAGCCCTTACTGGGTCTCCCCAACCCTTAACCATCCTTTATCAACCCTTACCATCCTTTTCCAACCCTTACAAACCCTCACCAACCCTTATTTCGATCACTTTGGTCACCCAAACCCCGGCAACACCCAAGGGAGTATCATATCTCTTTTTCGGGAAAGACCTATTCTTGATTCTACCTTCTACATCTATATATCTAGTCTATATTTATCCCTTCTATATCCCTATATCCCTACCATATATGGATAATACTAATATAAGAGATTTGGCACCTTTTGTAGACCTATGTTTAAAACAAATGCTTGTATATCTTTTCCCGATTCGACCTTCTATATCTATATATCTAGTCTATATCTATTCCTTCTATATCAATAATACTAATATAAGAGATTTGGCGACTTTTGTATACCTATGTTTACAAATAATACTTCTTTAGTAATAATAATCTTTTTTCGATTCGATTTCCTATATGTATGACTTCCCATTCTATATCCATCCCTTCTATATGTATATCGATAAGTCTTATATAAGATTGCAATAGACAACAGCTGCAGTTTTCTGTAAAATGTGTAGTTTTTAGCTCAAAAATTTCTAGTTTCATTCAAAATTTAGACTTTTTGAATAATCATTAAGTTACTGTTCTGAATTTTTCAATTTGAGACTCTAATAGTATCTATTTGATTCGAAATTTGCTCGTTTATCTGAGTATTGAAGAGCGTAAATTGTATTTTGAAAAGTGAAAGTGACATAACCAACATTTTGATTTGGACAGTATAGTATAAATTGGAAATGGGACAGTTTTGGGCATGAGCCTGTTGTGCCTTTCCTCATGTTAAGTATTTGTACACAATGTGAATGAATAAATAAATAAATAAATAAGAGATTTGGCACCTGAATACCTATGTTTCCTACTGATACTTGTAAATCTTTCCTCGATTCGACCTTCTATATCTATATATCTAGTCTATATCCATCCTTTTTATATCTATATCGATAATGCTGATATAAGAGACTTGGCACCTGTTGTATAACTATATTTGATACTAATACTTGTATATATTGTCGGTAGCACTGCAAAGATCCATTTCACAGCCAATGAACGAAGATAGAATGAGAGAGATTGATTGATTGATTGAGTACTTTATTTATGTAAATTACAATATATACTGGCTTATACACTTATATACAATAGCTTACAATACAGCAAAAATTATAGATGAATTTACATAATATAGACTAAGAAAATAATTATTGAAACTGTATATGATATGAAAATCAAATTGTAATATAATAAATATAGATAATAATCATATTGTTATGAATCTACATAAATTGGGGGCGAAGCTTTGGACATACAATGTCCAT